>NC_091480.1:46878187-47060687 GCF_036971445.1 Narcine bancroftii | reverse complement strand
TCCCACTGACGCACTCTCAGTCACTGCTGTAGATTACTCCCACTGACCCACTCACTGTCACTGCTGATGGTCATTCCCACTGACCCACTCACACTCACTGCGAAGGTCACTCCCACTGACCCAATCACAGTCGCTGCTGTAGGTTATTCCTACTGACACAATCACGGTCACTGCTGTATGTCACTCCCACTGACCCTCTCACTGTCACTGCTGTCGATTTTTCCCACTGACCCGCTCACTGACACTGCTGTAGGTTACTCCCAATGACGCTCTCACTATCATTGCTGTAGGTCATTCCCACTGACCCAATCTCGGTCACTTCTGTAGGTCAATCACAGAGACCCACTCTCTGTCACTGCTGTAGATGACTTCCCCTCCCTCAATCACGGTAACTGCTTTAGGTCAATCCCACTGACCCAATCACTGCCACTGCTGTAGGTGACTATCACTGACCAACTCATAGTCACTGCTGTAGGTCAGTCCCACTCACCCAATCATGGTCACTACTGTAGGTCACTCCCACTTACCATATTACTGTCTCTGCTGTAGGTCGCCCCCACTGACGCTCTCACTATCATTGCTGTAGGTCACTCCCACTGACCCAATCACGGTCACTGCTGTAGTTCAATCCAGCTGACCCACTCTCAGTCACTGCTGTAGATTACTCCCCCTGACCAACTCACTGTCGCTGCTGTCTGTCACTCCCACTGACCCACAGACAGTCACTGCTGAAGGTTACTCCCACTGTCCCAAGCACAGTCACTGCTGTAGGTCGCTCTCACTGTCCCAATCATGGTCACTGTTGCAGATGATTTCCCCAGACCCACTCACTGGCACTGCGTAGGTCACTCCCACTGACCCTATCATAGACACTGCTGTAGGTCATTCCCACTGACCCAATCATGTTCACTGCTGTAGGTCACTCCCACTGACCCACTCACTATCATTGCTGTAGGTCATTCCCATTGACCCAATCACGGTCACTGCTGTAGGTTAATCCCACTGACGCACTCTCAGTCACTCACCCAATCATGGTTACTGATGTAGGTCACTCCCACTGACCCAATCATGGTCACTGCTGTAGGTGGCTCCCACTTACCTAATCACGGTCTCTGCTGTAGGTCACTCCCACTGACCGTCTCACTATCATTGCTGTAGGTCATTCCCACTGACCCGCTCACTGTCACTGCTGTCGGTCACTCCCACTGACCCACTCACTGACACTGCTGTACGTTACTCCCACTGACCCAATCACAATCACTGCTGTAGTTCACTCTCACTGTCCCAATCATGGTCACTGTTGCAGATGATTCCCACAGACCCACTCAATGTCACTGCGTAGGTCACTCCCACTGACCCTATCATAGTCACTGCTGTAGGTCACTCCCGCTGACCCAATCACAGTCACTGCTGTAGGTCATTCCCACTGATCCACTCACTCGAACAGCTGTAGGGTACTGCAACTGGCCCAATCACGGTCACTGCTGTAGGTCACTCCCATTGCCCCAATCACAGTCACTGCTGTATGTCATTCCCACTGACCCAATTAATGTCGCTGCTGTAGGTCATTCCCACTGACCCAATCACAGTCACTGCTGTAGGTCTTTCCCACTGACCATATCATGGTCACTGCTGTAGGTCAATCCCACTGTCCCACTCACTGTCGAAGCTGTAGGTAATTCCCACTGAAACACTCACTGTCACTGCTGTCAACCACTCCCACTGACCCACTCACTGTCACTGCTGATTGTCACTCCTACTCAACCAATCATTGTTACTGCTGTAGGTCACTCCCACTGACCCAATCATGGTCACTGCTGTAGGTCGCTCCCACTGACCGTCTCACTATCATTGCTCTCGGTCATTCCCACTTACCCAATCACGGTCACTGCTGTAGGTCAATCCCACTGACGCACTCTCAGTCACTGCTGTCGGTCACTCCCACTGACCCACTCACTGACACTGCTGTAGGTTACTCCCACTGACCCAATCACAATCACTGCTGAAGGTCATTCTCACTGTCCCAATCATGGTCACTGTTGCAGTTCATTCCCACAGAACCCATCACAGCCTCTGCTGTAGGTCACTCCCGCTGACTCAATCTCATTCACTGCTGAAGGTCATTCCCACTGACCCACTCACTCTCACTGCGTAGGTCACTCCCACTGACCCAATCACAGTCACTGCGGTAGGTCATTCCCACTGACACAATCACGGTCACTGCTCAAGGTCACTCCCACTTACCCAATCGCTCTCACTGCTGTAGGTCATTCCCACTGACCCAATCATCGTCAATGCTGTTGGTCATTCCCACTGACCCAATCATGGTCACTGCTGTAGGTCACCTCCACTTAACCGCTCACTGTCACAGGTGTAGGTCATTCCTACTGAACCAATCAATGTAACTGCTGTCAGCCACTCCCACTGACCCACTCACTGTCACTGCTGTAGGTGACTCTCACTGACCAACTCATAGTCACTGCTTTAGGTCACTCCCACTCACCCAATCATGGTCACTGCTGTAGGTCACTCCCACTTACCATATCACTGTCTCTGCTGTAGGTCACCCCCACTGACGCTCTCACTATCATTGCTGTAGGTTATTACCACTGACCCAATCACGGTCACTGGTGTAGGACAATCCCACTGACCCACTCACTGTCACTGCTGTAGGTTACTCCCACTGACCCAATCCCAATCTCTGCTGTAGTTCACTCTCACTGCCCCAATCATGGTCACTGTTGCAGTTCATTCCCACAGACCCACTCACTGTCACTGCTGTAGATCACTTCCACTCACTCAATCACGGTCACTGCTTTAGGTCACTCCCACTGACCCACTCACTGTCATTGCTGTAGGTCATTCCCACTGACCCAATCACGGTCACTGCTGTAGGTCAATCCCACTGATCCACTCTCAGTCACTGCTGTAGATTACTCCCACTGACCTACTCGCTTTCACTGCTGTCGGCCACTCCCACTGACCCACTCACTGACACAGCTGTAGGTTACTCCCACTGACCCAATGACAATCACTGCTGTAGGTCACTCTCACTGTCCCAATCATGGTCACTGTTGCAGTTCATTCCCGCAGACCCACTCTCTGTCACTGCCATAGATCCCTTCCCCTCCCTCAATCACGGTCACTGCTTTAGGTCACTCCCACTGACCCAATCACAGCCACTGCTGTAGGTTACTCCAGCTGACCCAATCTCATTCACTGCTGAAGGTCATTCCCACTGACACACTCACTCTCACTGCGTAGGTCACTCCCACTGACACAATCACAGTCACTGCTGTAGGTCATTCCCACTGACACAATCACGGTCACTGCTGTAGGTCACTCCAACTGACCTAATCACGGTCACTGCTGTAGGTCATTCTCACTGACTCAATCATCGTCAATGCTGTTGGACATTCCCACTGACCCAATCGCTCTCACTGCTGTAGGTCATTCCCACTGACCCAATCATCGTCAATGCTGTTGGTCATTCCCACTGACCCAATCATGGTCACTGCTGTAGGTCACCCCCACTGAAACGCTCACTGTCACAGGTGTAGGTCATTCCTACTGAACCAATCAATGTAACTGCTGTCAGCCACTCCCACTGACCCACTCACTGTCACTGCTGTAGGTGACTCTCACTGACCAACTCATTGTCACTGCTTTAGGTCACTCCCACTCACCCAATCATGGTCACTGCTGTAGGTCACTCCCACTTACCATATCACTGTCTCTGCTGTAGGTCAACCCCACTGACGCTCTCACTATCATTGCTGTAGGTTATTCCCACTGACCCAATCACGGTCACTGGTGTAGGACAATCCCACTGACCCACTCACTGTCACTGCTGTAGGTTACTCCCACTGACCCAATCCCAATCTCTGCTGTAGTTCACTCTCACTGCCCCAATCATGGTCACTGTTGCAGTTCATTCCCACAGACCCACTCACTGTCACTGCTGTAGATCACTTCCACTCATTCAATCACGGTCACTGCTTTAGGTCACTCCCACTGACCCACTCACTGTCATTGCTGTAGGTCATTCCCACTGACCCAATCACGGTCACTGCTGTAGGTCAATCCCACTGATCCACTCTCAGTCACTGCTGTAGATTACTCCCACTGACCCACTCGCTTTCACTGCTGTCGGCCACTCCCACTGACCCACTCACTGACACAGCTGTAGGTTACTCCCACTGACCCAATGACAATCACTGCTGTAGGTCACTCTCACTGTCCCAATCATGGTCACTGTTGCAGTTCATTCCCGCAGACCCACTCTCTGTCACTGCTGTAGATCCCTTCCCCTCCCTCAATCACGGTCACTGATTTAGGTCACTCCCACTGACCCAATCACGGCCACTGCTGTAGGTTACTCCAGCTGACCCAATCTCATTCACTGCTGAAGGTCATTCCCACTGACACACTCACTCTCACTGCGTAGGTCACTCCCACTGACCCAATCACAGTCACTGCTGTAGGTCATTCCCACTGACACAATCACGGTCACTGCTGTAGGTCACTCCAACTGACCTAATCACGGTCACTGCTGTAGGTCATTCCCACTGACCCAATCATCGTCAATGCTGTTGGTCATTCCCACTGACCCAATCATGGTCACTGGTGTAGGTCACTCCCACTGAACCACTCATTGTCAATGCTGTAGGTCATTCCCACTGAACCACTCAATGTCACTGCTGTCAGCCACTCCCACTGACCCACTTACTGTCACTGCTGTAGATCACTCCCCTGACTCAATCACGGTCACTGCTTTAGGTCACTCCCACTGACCCAATCACAGCCACTGCTGTAGGTCACTCCCGCTGACCCAATCACAGTCACTGATGTAGGTCACTCCCACTCACCCAATCATGGTTACTGATGTTGGTCACTTCCACTGACCCAATCACGGTCACTGCTGTAGGTCAATCCCACTGACACACTCTCAGACACTGATGTAGATTACTCCCACTGACCCAATCGCGCTCACTGCTGTAGGTCATTCCCACTGACCCAATCATCGTCAATGCTGTAGGTCATTCCTACTGAACCACTCAATGTCACTGCTGTCAGCCACTCCCACTGACCCACTCACTGTCACTGATGTATGTGACTCTCACTGACCAACTCATAGTCACTGCTGTAGGTCACTACAACTCACCCAATCATGGTCACTGCTGTAGGTCACTCCCACTTACCATATCTCTGTCTCTGCTGTAGGTCACCCCCACTGACGTTCTCACTATCATTGCTGTAGGTCATTCCCACTGACCCAATCACGGTCACTGCTGTAGGTCAATCCCACTGACCCACTCTCAGTCACTGCTGTAGATTACTCCCCCTGACCCACTCACTGACACTGCTGTAGGTTACTCCCACTGACCCAATCACAATCACTGCTGTAGTTTACTCTCACTGTCCCAATAATGGTCACTGTTGCAGTTCATTCCGACAGACCCACTCTCTGTCACTGCTGTAGATCACTTCACCTCCCTCAATCACGGTCACTGCTTTAGGTCACTCCCACTGACCGAATCACAGCCACTGCTGTAGGTCAATCCCACTGATCCACTCTCAGTCACTGCTGTAGATTACTCCCCCTGACCCACTCACTGACACTGCTGTAGGTTACTCCCACTGACCCAATCACAATCACTGCTGTAGTTTACTCTCACTGTCCCAATAATGGTCACTGTTGCAGTTCATTCCGACAGACCCACTCTCTGTCACTGCTGTAGATCACTTCACCTCCCTCAATCACTGTCTCTGCTGTAGGTCACCCCCACTGACGCTCAAACTATCATTGCTGTAGGTTATTCCCACTGACCCAATCACGGTCACTGGTGTAGGACAATCCCACTGACCCACTCACTGTCACTGCTGTAGTTCATTCCCACTGAAACACTCAGTGTCACGGCTGTCAGACACTCCCACTGACCCACTCACTCTCTCTGCTGTAGGTCACTCCCACTCACCCAATCATGGTTACTCCTGTAGGTGACTTCCACTAACCCAATCATGGTCACTGCTGTAGGTCACTACCACTGACCCACTCACTATCATTGCTGTAGGTCATTCCCACTGACCCAATCACGGTCACTGCTGTAGGTCAATCCCACTGACCCACTCTGTCACTGCTGTAGATTACTCCCACTGACCCACTCGCTGTCACTGCTGTCGGTCACCCCCACTGACCCACTCACTGACACAGCTGTAGGTTACTCCCACTGACCCAATGACAATCACTGCTGTAGGTCACTCTCACTGTCCCAATCATGGTCACTGTTGCAGTTCATTCCCACAGACCCACTCTCTGTCACTGCTGTAGATCCCTTCCCCTCCCTCAATCACGGTCACTGCTTGAGGTCACTCCCACTGACCCAATCAGAGCCACTGCTGTAGGTTAATCCAGCTTACCCAATCTCATTCACTGCTGAAGGTCATTCCCACTGACCCACTCACTCTCACTGCGTAGGTCACTCCCACTGACCCAATCACAGTCACTGCTGTAGGTCATTTCCACTGACACAATCACGGTCACTGCTGTTGGTCGCTCCATCTGACCCAATCACGGTCACTGCTGTAGGTCATTCCCACTGACCCAATCATCGTCAATGCTGTTGTACATTCCCACTGACTCAATCATGGTCACTGCTGTAGGTCACTCCCACTGAACCACTCATTGTCAATGCTGTAGGTCATTCCCACTGAACCAATCAGTGTCACTGCTGTCAGCCACTCCCACTGTCCCACTTACTATCATTGCTGTAAGTCATTCCCACTGACCCAATCAAGGTCACTGCTGTAGGTCAATCCCACTGACGCACTCTCAGTCACTGCTGTAGATTACTCCCACTGACCCACTCACTGTCACTGCTGAAGGTCATTCCCACTGACGCACTCACACTCACTGCGTAGGTCACTCCCACTGACCCAATCACAGTCGCTGCTGTAGGTTATTCCTACTGACACAATCACGGTCACTGCTGTATGTCACTCCCACTGACCCACTCACTGTCACTGCTGTCGATTTTTCCCACTGACCCACTCACTGACACTGCTGTAGGTTATTCCCAATGACGCTCTCACTATCATTGCTGTAGGTCATTCCCACTGACCCAATCTCGGTCACTTCTGCAGGTCAATCACAGAGACCCACTCTCTGTCACTGCTGTAGATCACTTCCCCTCCCTCAATCACGGTAACTGCTTTAGGTCAATCCCACTGACCCAATCACAGCCACTGCTGTAGGTGACTATCACTGACCAACTCATATTCACTGCTGTAGGTCAGTCCCACTCACCCAATCATGGTCACTACTGTAGGTCACTCCCACTTACCATATTACTGTCTCTGCTGTAGGTCGCCCCCACTGACGCTCTCACTATCATTGCTGTAGGTCACTCCCACTGACCCAATCACGGTCACTGCTGTAGGTCAATCCAGCTGACCCACTCTCAGTCACTGCTGTAGATTACTCCCCCTGACCAACTCACTGTCGCTGCTGTCTGTCACTCCCACTGACCCAAGCACAGTCACTGCTGTAGGTCGCTCTCACTGTCCCAATCATGGTCACTGCTGTAGGTCACTCCCACTGACCCACTCACTATCATTGCTGTAGGTCATTCCCATTGACCCAATCACGGTCACTGCTGTAGGTTAATCCCACTGACGCACTCTCAGTCACTCACCCAATCATGGTTACTGATGTAGGTCACTCCCACTGACCCAATCATGGTCACTGCTGTAGGTGGCTCCCACTTACCTAATCACGTTCTCTGCTGTAGGTCACTCCCACTGACCGTCTCACTATCATTGCTGTAGGTCATTCCCACTGACCCACTCACTGTCACTGCTGTCGGTCACTCCCACTGACCCACTCACTGACACTGCTGTACGTTACTCCCACTGACCCAATCACAATAACTGCTGTAGTTCACTCTCACTGTCCCAATCATGGTCACTGTTGCAGATGATTCCCACAGACCCACTCACTGTCACTGCGTAGGTCACTCCCACTGACCCTATCATAGTCACTGCTTGTAGGTCATTCCCACTGACACAATCAGAGCTACTGCTGTAGGTCACTCCCGCTGACCCAATCACAGTCACTGCTGTAGGTCATTCCCACTGATCCACTCACTCTAACAGCTGTAGGGTACTGCAACTGGCCCAATCACGGTCACTGCTGTAGGTCACTCCCATTGCCCCAATCACAGTCACTGCTGTATGTCATTCCCACTGACCCAATTAATGTCGCTGCTGTAGGTCATTCCCACTGACCCAATCACAGTCACTGCTGTAGGTCTTTCCCACTGACCATATCATGGTCACTGCTGTAGGTCAATCCCACTGTCCCACTCACTGTCGAAGCTGTAGGTAATTCCCACTGAAACACTCACTGTCACTGCTGTCAACCACTCCCACTGACCCACTCACTGTCACTGCTGATTGCCACTCCCACTCACCCAATCATTGTTACTGCTGTAGGTCACTCCCACTGACCCAATCATGGTCACTGCTGTAGGTCGCTCCCACTGACCGTCTCACTATCATTGCTCTCGGTCATTCCCACTTACCCAATCACGGTCACTGCTGTAGGTCACTCCCACTGACCCACTCACTGACACTGCTGTAGGTTACTCCCACTGACCCAATCACAATCACTGCTGAAGGTCATTCTCACTTTACCAATCATGGTCACTGTTGCAGTTCATTCCCACAGAACCCATCACAGCCACTGCTGTAGGTCACTCCCGCTGACTCAATCTCATTCACTGCTGAAGGTCATTCCCACTGACACACTCACTCTCACTGCGTAGGTCACTCCCACTGACCCAATCACAGTCACTGCGGTAGGTCATTCCCACTGACACAATCACGGTCACTGCTCTTGGTCACTCCCACTGACCCAATCGCTCTCACTGCTGTAGGTCATTCCCACTGACCCAATCATCGTCAATGCTGTTGGTCATTCCCACTGACCCAATCATGGTCACTGCTGTAGGTCACCCCCACTGAACCGCTCACTGTCACAGGTGTAGGTCATTCCTACTGAACCAATCAATGTAACTGCTGTCAGCCACTCCCACTGACCCACTCACTGTCACTGCTGTAGGTGACTCTCACTGACCAACTCATAGTCACTGCTTTAGGTCACTCCCACTCACCCAATCATGGTCACTGCTGTAGGTCACTCCCACTTACCATATCACTGTCTCTGCTGTAGGTCACCCCCACTGACGCTCAAACTATCATTGCTGTAGGTTATTCCCACTGACCCAATCACGGTCACTGGTGTAGGACAATCCCACTGACCCACTCACTGTCACTGCTGTAGGTTACTCCCACTGACCCAATCCCAATCTCTGCTGTAGTTCACTCTCACTGCCCCAATCATGGTCACTGTTGCAGTTCATTCCCACAGACCCACTCACTGTCACTGCTGTAGATCACTTCCACTCACTCAATCACGGTCACTGCTTTAGGTCACTCCCACTGACCCACTCACTATCATTGCTGTAGGTCATTCCCACTGACCCAATCACGGTCACTGCTGTAGGTCAATCCCACTGATCCACTCTCAGTCACTGCTTTAGATTACTCCCACTGACCTACTCGCTTTCACTGATGTCGGCCACTCCCACTGACCCACTCACTGACACAGCTGTAGGTTACTCCCACTGACCCAATGACAATCACTGCTGTAGGTCACTCTCACTGTCCCAATCATGGTCACTGTTGCAGTTCATTCCCGCAGACCCACTCTCTGTCACTGCTGTAGAATCCTTCCCCTCACTCAATCACGGTCACTGCTTTAGGTCACTCCCACTGACCCAATCACAGCCACTGCTGTAGGTTACTCCAGCTGACCCAATCTCATTCACTGCTGAAGGACATTCCCACTGACACACTCATTCTCACTGCGTAGGTCACTCCCACTGACCCAATCACAGTCACTGCTGTAGGTCATTCCCACTGACACAATCACGGTCACTGCTGTAGGTCACTCCAATTGACCTAATCACGGTCACTGCTGTAGGTCATTCCCACTGACCCAATCATCGTCAATGCTGTTGGACATTCCCACTGACCCAATCATGGTCACTGCTGTAGGTCACTCCCACTGAACCACTCATTGTCAATGCTGTAGGTCATTCCCACTGAACCACTCAATGTACTGCTGTCAGCCACTCCCACTGACCCACTTACTGTCACTGCTGTAGTTCACTCCCCTGACTCAATCACGGTCACTGCTTTAGGTCACTCCCACTGACCCAATCACAGCCACTGCTGTAGGTCACTCCCGCTGACCCAATTAATGTCGCTGCTGTAGGTCATTCCCACTGACCCAATCACAGTCACTGCTGTAGGTCTTTCCCACTGACCATATCATGGTCACTGCTGTAGGTCAATCCCACTGTCCCACTCACTGTCGAAGCTGTAGGTAATTCCCACTGAAACACTCACTGTCACTGCTGTCAACCACTCCCACTGACCCACTCACTGTCACTGCTGATTGCCACTCCCACTCACCCAATCATTGTTACTGCTGTAGGTCACTCCCACTGACCCAATCATGGTCACTGCTGTAGGTCGCTCCCACTGACCGTCTCACTATCATTGCTCTCGGTCATTCCCACTTACCCAATCACGGTCACTGCTGTAGGTCAATCCCACTGACGCACTCTCAGTCACTGCTGTCGGTCACTCCCACTGACCCACTCACTGACACTGCTGTAGGTTACTCCCACTGACCCAATCACAATCACTGCTGAAGGTCATTCTCACTGTCCCAATCATGGTCACTGTTGCAGATCATTCCCACAGAACCCATCACAGCCACTGCTGTAGGTCACTCCCGCTGACTCAATCTCATTCACTGCTGAAGGTCATTCCCACTGACCCACTCACTCTCACTGCGTAGGTCACTCCCACTGACCCAATCACAGTCACTGCGGTAGGTCATTCCCACTGACACAATCACGGTCACTGCTCTAGGTCACTCCCACTGACCCAATCGCTCTCACTGCTGTAGGTCATTCCCACTGACCCAATCATCGTCAATGCTGTTGGTCATTCCCACTGACCCAATCATGGTCACTGCCGTAGGTCACCCCCACTGAACCGCTCACTGTCACAGGTGTAGGTCATTCCTACTGAACCAATCAATGTAACTGCTGTCAGCCACTCCCACTGACCCACTCACTGTCACTGCTGTAGGTGACTCTCACTGACCAACTCATAGTCACTGCTTTAGGTCACTCCCACTCACCCAATCATGGTCACTGCTGTAGGTCACTCCCACTTACCATATCACTGTCTCTGCTGTTGGTCACCCCCACTGACTCTCTCACTATCATTGCTGTAGGTTATTCCCACTGACCCAATCACGGTCACTGGTGTAGGACAATCCCACTGACCCACTCACTGTCACTGCTGTAGGTTACTCCCACTGACCCAATCCCAATCTCTGCTGTAGTTCACTCTCACTGCCCCAATCATGGTCACTGTTGCAGTTCATTCCCACAGACCCACTCACTGTCACTGCTGTAGATCACTTCCACTCACTCAATCACGGTCACTGCTTTAGGTCACTCCCACTGACCCACTCACTATCATTGCTGTAGGTCATTCCCACTGACCCAATCACGGTCACTGCTGTAGGTCAATCCCACTGATCCACTCTCAGTCACTGCTGTAGATTACTCCCACTGACCCACTCGCTTTCACTGCTGTCGGCCACTCCCACTGACCCACTCACTGACACAGCTGTAGGTTACTCCCACTGAGCCAATGACAATCACTGCTGTAGGTCACTCTCACTGTCCCAATCATGGTCACTGTTGCAGTTCAATCCCGCAGACCCACTCTCTGTCACTGCTGTAGATCCCTTCCCCTCCCTCAATCACGGTCACTGCTTTAGGTCACTCCCGCTGACCCAATCACAGCCACTGCTGTAGGTTACTCCAGCTGACCCAATCTCATTCACTGCTGAAGGTCATTCCCACTGACACACTCACTCTCACTGCGTAGGTCACTCCCACTGACCCAATCACAGTCACTGCTGTAGGTCATTCCCACTGACACAATCACGGTCACTGCTGTAGGTCACTCCAACTGACCTAATCACGGACACTGCTGTAGGTCATTCCCACTGACCCAATCATCGTCAATGCTGTTGGACATTCCCACTGACCCAATCATGGTCACTGCTGTAGGTCACTCCCACTGAACCACTCATTGTCAATGCTTTAGGTCATTCCCACTGAACCACTCAATGTCACTGCTGTCAGCCACTCCCACTGACCTACTTACTGTCACTGATGTAGATCACTCCCCTGACTCAATCACGGTCACTGCTTTAGGTCACTCCCACTGACCCAATCACAGCCACTGCTGTAGATCACTCCCGCTGACCCAATCACAGTCACTGATGTAGGTCACTCCCACTCACCCAATCATGGTTACTGATGTAGGTCACTTCCACTGACCCAATCACGGTCACTACTGTAGGTCAATCCCACTGACACACTCTCAGACACTGATGTAGATTACTCCAACTGACCCAATCGCGCTCACTGCTGTAGGTCATTCCCACTGACCCAATCATCGTCAATGCTGTAGGTCATTCCTACTGAACCACTCAATGTCACTGCTGTCAGCCACTCCCATTGACCCACTCACTGTCACTGCTGTATGTGACTCTCACTGACCAACTCATAGTCATTGCTGTAGGTCACTCCAACTCACCTAATCATGGTCACTGCTGTAGGTCACTCCCACTTACCATATCTGTGTCTCTGCTGTAGGTCACCCCCACTGACGCTCTCACTATCATTGCTCTAGGTCATTCCCACTGACCCAATCACGGTCACTGCTGTAGGTCAATCCCACTGACCCACTCTCAGTCACTGCTGTAGATTACTCCCCCTGACCCACTCACTGACACTGCTGTAGGTTACTCCCACTGACCCAATCACAATCACTGCTGTAGTTTACTCTCACTGTCCCAATAATGGTCACTGTTGCAGTTCATTCCGACAGGCCCACTCTCTGTCACTGCTGTAGATCACTTCACCTCCCTCAATCACGGTCACTGCTTTAGGTCACTCCCACTGACCGAATCACAGCCACTGCTGTAGGTCATTCCCACTGACACACTCACTGTCACTGCTGTAGTTCATTCCCACTGAAACACTCACTGTCACGGCTGTCAGACACTCCCACTGACCCACTCACTCTCTCTGCTGTAGGTCACTCCCACTCACCCAATCATGGTTACTCCTGTAGGTGACTTCCACTAACCCAATCATGGTCACTGCTGTAGGTCACTACCACTGAACCACTCACTATCATTGCTGTAGGTCATTCCCACTGACCCAATCACGGTCACTGCTGTAGGTCAATCCCACTGACCCACTCGCTGTCACTGCTGTCGGTCACCCCCACTGACCCACTCACTGACACAGCTGTAGGTTACTCGCACTGACCCAATGACAATCACTGCTGTAGGTCACTCTCACTGTCCCAATCATGGTCACTGTTGCAGTTCATTCCCACAGACCCACTCTCTGTCACTGCTGTAGATCCCTTCCCCTCCCTCAATCACGGTCACTGCTTTAGGTCACTCCCACTGACCCAATCAGAGCCACTGCTGTAGGTTAATCCAGCTTACCCAATCTCATTCACTGCTGAAGGTCATTCCCACTGACCCACTCACTCTCACTGCGTAGGTCACTCCCACTGACACAATGACAGTCACTGCTGTAGGTCATTTCCACTGACACAATCACGGTCACTGCTGTAGGTCGCTCCAACTGACCCAATCACGGTCACTGCTGTAGGTCATTCCCACTGACCCAATCATCGTCAATGCTGTTGGACATTCCCACTGACTCAATCATGGTCACTGCTGTAGTTCACTCCCACTGAACCACTCATTGTCAATGCTGTAGGTCATTCCCACTGAACCAATCAGTGTCACTGCTGTCAGCCACTCCCACTGACCCACTCACTCTCACTGCTGTAGATCACTCCCACTGACTCAATCACGGTCACTGCTTTAGGTCAATCCCACTGACCCAATCACAGCCACTGCTGTAGGTCACTCCCGCTGACCCAATCACAGTCACTGCTGTAGGTCACTCCCACTGTACCACTTACTATCATTGCTGTAAGTCATTCCCACTGACCCAATCAAGGTCACTGCTGTAGGTCAATCCCACTGACGCACTCTCAGTCACTGCTGTAGATTACTCCCACTGACCCACTCACTGTCATTGCTGAAGGTCATTCCCACTGACCCACTCACACTCACTGCGTAGGTCACTCCCACTGACCCAATCACAGTCGCTGCTGTAGGTTATTCCTACTGACACAATCACGGTCACTGCTGTATGTCACTCCCACTGACCCACTCACTGTCACTGCTGTCGATTTTTCCCACTGACCCACTCACTGACACTGCTGTAGGTGACTCCCAATGACGCTCTCACTATCATTGCTGTAGGTCATTCCCACTGACCCAATCTCGGTCACTTCTGTAGGTCAATCACAGAGACCCACTCTCTGTCACTGCTGTAGATCACTTCCCCTCCCTCAATCACGGTAACTGCTTTAGGTCAATCCCACTGACCCAATCACAGCCACTGCTGTAGGTGACTATCACTGACCAACTCATAGTCACTGCTGTAGGTCAGTCCCACTCACCCAATCATGGTCACTACTCTAGGTCACTCCCACTTACCATATTACTGTCTCTGCTGTAGGTCGCCCCCACTGACGCTCTCACTATCATTGCTGTAGGTCACTCCCACTGACTCAATCACGGTCACTGCTGTAGGTCAATCCAGCTGACCCACTCTCAGTCACTGCTGTAGATTTCTACCCCTGACCAACTCACTGTCGCTGCTGTCTGTCACTCCCACTGACCCACAGACAGTCACTGCTGAAGGTTACTCCCACTGACCCAATCACAGCCACTGCTGTAGATCACTCCCGCTGACCCAATCACAGTCACTGATGTAGGTCACTCCCACTCACCCAATCATGGTTACTGATGTAGGTCACTTCCACTGACCCAATCACGGTCACTACTGTAGGTCAATCCCACTGACACACTCTCAGACACTGATGTAGATTACTCCAACTGACCCAATCGCGCTCACTGCTGTAGGTCATTCCCACTGACCCAATCATCGTCAATGCTGTAGGTCATTCCTACTGAACCACTCAATGTCACTGCTGTCAGCCACTCCCATTGACCCACTCACTGTCACTGCTGTATGTGACTCTCACTGACCAACTCATAGTCATTGCTGTAGGTCACTCCAACTCACCTAATCATGGTCACTGCTGTAGGTCACTCCCACTTACCATATCTGTGTCTCTGCTGTAGGTCACCCCCACTGACGCTCTCACTATCATTGCTCTAGGTCATTCCCACTGACCCAATCACGGTCACTGCTGTAGGTCAATCCCACTGACCCACTCTCAGTCACTGCTGTAGATTACTCCCCCTGACCCACTCACTGACACTGCTGTAGGTTACTCCCACTGACCCAATCACAATCACTGCTGTAGTTTACTCTCACTGTCCCAATAATGGTCACTGTTGCAGTTCATTCCGACAGGCCCACTCTCTGTCACTGCTGTAGATCACTTCACCTCCCTCAATCACGGTCACTGCTTTAGGTCACTCCCACTGACCGAATCACAGCCACTGCTGTAGGTCATTCCCACTGACACACTCACTGTCACTGCTGTAGTTCATTCCCACTGAAACACTCACTGTCACGGCTGTCAGACACTCCCACTGACCCACTCACTCTCTCTGCTGTAGGTCACTCCCACTCACCCAATCATGGTTACTCCTGTAGGTGACTTCCACTAACCCAATCATGGTCACTGCTGTAGGTCACTACCACTGAACCACTCACTATCATTGCTGTAGGTCATTCCCACTGACCCAATCACGGTCACTGCTGTAGGTCAATCCCACTGACCCACTCGCTGTCACTGCTGTCGGTCACCCCCACTGACCCACTCACTGACACAGCTGTAGGTTACTCGCACTGACCCAATGACAATCACTGCTGTAGGTCACTCTCACTGTCCCAATCATGGTCACTGTTGCAGTTCATTCCCACAGACCCACTCTCTGTCACTGCTGTAGATCCCTTCCCCTCCCTCAATCACGGTCACTGCTTTAGGTCACTCCCACTGACCCAATCAGAGCCACTGCTGTAGGTTAATCCAGCTTACCCAATCTCATTCACTGCTGAAGGTCATTCCCACTGACCCACTCACTCTCACTGCGTAGGTCACTCCCACTGACCCAATGACAGTCACTGCTGTAGGTCATTTCCACTGACACAATCACGGTCACTGCTGTAGGTCGCTCCAACTGACCCAATCACGGTCACTGCTGTAGGTCATTCCCACTGACCCAATCATCGTCAATGCTGTTGGACATTCCCACTGACTCAATCATGGTCACTGCTGTAGTTCACTCCCACTGAACCACTCATTGTCAATGCTGTAGGTCATTCCCACTGAACCAATCAGTGTCACTGCTGTCAGCCACTCCCACTGACCCACTCACTCTCACTGCTGTAGATCACTCCCACTGACTCAATCACGGTCACTGCTTTAGGTCAATCCCACTGACCCAATCACAGCCACTGCTGTAGGTCACTCCCGCTGACCCAATCACAGTCACTGCTGTAGGTCACTCCCACTGTACCACTTACTATCATTGCTGTAAGTCATTCCCACTGACCCAATCAAGGTCACTGCTGTAGGTCAATCCCACTGACGCACTCTCAGTCACTGCTGTAGATTACTCCCACTGACCCACTCACTGTCATTGCTGAAGGTCATTCCCACTGACCCACTCACACTCACTGCGTAGGTCACTCCCACTGACCCAATCACAGTCGCTGCTGTAGGTTATTCCTACTGACACAATCACGGTCACTGCTGTATGTCACTCCCACTGACCCACTCACTGTCACTGCTGTCGATTTTTCCCACTGACCCACTCACTGACACTGCTGTAGGTGACTCCCAATGACGCTCTCACTATCATTGCTGTAGGTCATTCCCACTGACCCAATCTCGGTCACTTCTGTAGGTCAATCACAGAGACCCACTCTCTGTCACTGCTGTAGATCACTTCCCCTCCCTCAATCACGGTAACTGCTTTAGGTCAATCCCACTGACCCAATCACAGCCACTGCTGTAGGTGACTATCACTGACCAACTCATAGTCACTGCTGTAGGTCAGTCCCACTCACCCAATCATGGTCACTACTCTAGGTCACTCCCACTTACCATATTACTGTCTCTGCTGTAGGTCGCCCCCACTGACGCTCTCACTATCATTGCTGTAGGTCACTCCCACTGACTCAATCACGGTCACTGCTGTAGGTCAATCCAGCTGACCCACTCTCAGTCACTGCTGTAGATTACTACCCCTGACCAACTCACTGTCGCTGCTGTCTGTCACTCCCACTGACCCACAGACAGTCACTGCTGAAGGTTACTCCCACTGACCCAAGCACAGTCACTGCTGTAGGTCGCTCTCACTGTCCCAATCATGGTCACTGTTGCAGATGATTCCCCCAGACCCACTCACTGGCACTGCGTAGGTCACTCCCACTGACCCTATCATAGACACTGCTGTAGGTCATTCCCACTGACCCAATCATGGTCACTGCTGTAGGTCACTCCCACTGACCCACTCACTATCATTGCTGTAGGTCATTCCCATTGACCCAATCACGGTCACTGCTGTAGGTTAATCCCACTGACGCACTCTCAGTCACTCACCCAATCATGGTTACTGATGTAGGTCACTCCCACTGACCCAATCATGGTCACTGCTGTAGGTGGCTCCCACTTACCTAATCACGGTCTCTGCTGTAGGTCACTCCCACTGACCGTCTCACTATCATTGCTGTAGGTCATTCCCACTGACCCACTCACTGTCACTGCTGTCGGTCACTTTCACTGACCCACTCACTGACACTGCTGTACGTTACTCCCACTGACCCAATCACAATCACTGCTGTAGTTCACTCTCACTGTCCCAATCATGGTCACTGTTGCAGATGATTCCCACAGACCCACTCACTGTCACTGCGTAGGTCACTCCCACTGACCCTATCATAGTCACTGCTGTAGGTCACTCCCGCTGACCCAATCACAGTCACTGCTGTAGGTCATTCCCACTGATCCACTCACTCTAACAGCTGTAGGGTACTGCAACTGGCCCAATCACGGTCACTGCTGTAGGTCACTCCCATTGCCCCAATCACAGTCACTGCTGTATGTCATTCCCACTGACCGAATTAATGTCGCTGCTGTAGGTCATTCCCACTGACCCAATCACAGTCACTGCTGTAGGTCTTTCCCACTGACCATATCATGGTCACTGCTGTAGGTCAATCCCACTGTCCCACTCACTGTCGAAGCTGTAGGTAATTCCCACTGAAACACTCACTGTCACTGCTGTCAACCACTCCCACTGACCCACTCACTGTCACTGCTGATTGCCACTCCCACTCACCCAATCATTGTTACTGCTGTAGGTCACTCCCACTGACCCAATCATGGTCACTGCTGTAGGTCGCTCCCACTGACCATCTCACTATCATTGCTCTCGGTCATTCCCACTTACCCAATCACGGTCACTGCTGTAGGTCAATCCCACTGACGCACTCTCAGTCACTGCTGTCGGTCACTCCCACTGACACACTCACTGACACTGCTGTAGGTTACTCCCACTGACCCAATCACAATCACTTCTGAAGGTCATTCTCACTGTCCCAATCATGGTCACTGTTGCAGTTCATTCCCACAGAACCCATCACAGCCACTGCTGTAGGTCACTCCCGCTGACTCAATCTCATTCACTGCTGAAGGTCATTCCCACTGACCCACTCACTCTCACTGCGTAGGTCACTCCCACTGACCCAATCACAGTCACTGCGGTAGGTCATTCCCACTGACACACTCACTCTCACTGCGTAGGTCACTCCCACTGACCCAATCACAGTCACTGCTGTAGGTCATTCCCACTGACACAATCACGGTCACTGCTGTAGGTCACTCCAACTGACCTAATCACGGTCACTGCTGTAGGTCATTCCCACTGACCCAATCATCGTCAATGCTGTTGGACATTCCCACTGACCCAATCATGGTCACTGCTGTAGGTCACTCCCACTGAACCACTCATTGTCAATGCTGTAGGTCATTCCCACTGAACCACTCAATGTCACTGCTGTCAGCCACTCCCACTGACCCACTTACTGTCACTGCTGTAGATCACTCCCCTGACTCAATCACGGTCACTGCTTTAGGTCACTCCCACTTACCCAATCACAGCCACTGCTGTAGGTCACTCCCGCTGACCCAATCACAGTCACTGATGTAGGTAACTCCCACTCACCCAATCATGGTTACTGATGTTGGTCACTTCCACTGACCCAATCACGGTCACTGCTGTAGGTCAATCCCACTGACACACTCTCAGACACTGATGTAGATTACTCCCACTGACCCAATCGCGCTCACTGCTGTAGGTCATTCCCACTGACCCAATCATCGTCAATGCTGTAGGTCATTCCTACTGAACCACTCAATGTCACTGCTGACAGCCACTCCCACTGACCCACTCACTGTCACTGATGTATGTGACTCTCACTGACCAACTCATAGTCACTGCTGTAGGTCACTACAACTCACCCAATCATGGTCACTGCTGTAGGTCACTCCCACTTACCATATCTCTGTCTCTGCTGTAGGTCACCCCCACTGACGTTCTCACTATCATTGCTGTAGGTCATTCCCACTGACCCAATCACGGTCACTGCTGTAGGTCAATCCCACTGACCCACTCTCAGTCACTGCTGTAGATTACTCCCCCTGACCCACTCACTGACACTGCTGTAGGTTACTCCCACTGACCCAATCACAATCACTGCTGTAGTTTACTCTCACTGTCCCAATAATGGTCACTGTTGCAGTTCATTCCGACAGACCCACTCTCTGTCACTGCTGTAGATCACTTCACCTCCCTCAATCACGGTCACTGCTTTAGGTCACTCCCACTGACCGAATCACAGCCACTGCTGTAGGTCATTCCCACTGACCCACTCACTGTCACTGCTGTAGTTCATTCCCACTGAAACACTCACTGTCACGGCTGTCAGACACTCCCACTGACCCACTCACTCTCTCTGCTGTAGGTCACTCCCACTCACCCAATCATGGTTACTCCTGTAGGTGACTTCCACTAACCCAATCATGGTCACTGCTGTAGGTCACTACCACTGACCCACTCACTATCATTGCTGTAGGTCATTCCCACTGACCCAATCACGGTCACTGCTGTAGGTCAATCCCACTGACCCACTCTCTGTCACTGCTGTAGATTACTCCCACTGACCCACTCGCTGTCACTGCTGTCGGTCACCCCCACTGACCCACTCACTGACACAGCTGTAGGTTACTCCCACTGACCCAATGACAATCACTGCTGTAGGTCACTCTCACTGTCCCAATCATGGTCACTGTTGCAGTTCATTCCCACAGACCCACTCTCTGTCACTGCTGTAGATCCCTTCCCCTCCCTCAATCACGGTCACTGCTTTAGGTCACTCCCACTGACCCAATCAGAGCCACTGCTGTAGGTTAATCCAGCTTACCCAATCTCATTCACTGCTGAAGGTCATTCCCACTGACCCACTCACTCTCACTGCGTAGGTCACTCCCACTGACCCAATCACAGTCACTGCTGTAGGTCATTTCCACTGACACAATCACGGTCACTGCTGTAGGTCGCTCCATCTGACCCAATCACGGTCACTGCTGTAGGTCATTCCCACTGACCCAATCATCGTCAATGCTGTTGGACATTCCCACTGACTCAATCATGGTCACTGCTGTAGGTCACTCCCACTGAACCACTCATTGTCAATGCTGTAGGTCATTCCCACTGAACCAATCAGTGTAACTGCTGTCAGCCACTCCCACTGTCCCACTTACTATCATTGCTGTAAGTCATTCCCACTGACCCAATCAAGGTCACTGCTGTAGGTCAATCCCACTGACGCACTCTCAGTCACTGCTGTAGATTACTCCCACTGACCCACTCACTGTCACTGCTGAAGGTCATTCCCACTGACGCACTCACACTCACTGCGTAGGTCACTCCCACTGACCCAATCACAGTCGCTGCTGCAGGTTATTCCTACTGACACAATCACGGTCACTGCTGTATGTCACTCCCACTGACCCACTCACTGTCACTGCTGTCGATTTTTCCCACTGACCCACTCACTGACACTGCTGTAGGTTATTCCCAATGACGCTCTCACTATCATTGCTGTAGGTCATTCCCACTGACCCAATCTCGGTCACTTCTGTAGGTCAATCACAGAGACCCACTCTCTGTCACTGCTGTAGATCACTTCGCCTCCCTCAATCACGGTAACTGCTTTAGGTCAATCCCACTGACCCAATCACAGCCACTGCTGTAGGTGACTATCACTGACCAACTCATATTCACTGCTGTAGGTCAGTCCCACTCACCCAATCATGGTCACTACTGTAGGTCACTCCCACTTACCATATTACTGTCTCTGCTGTAGGTCGCCCCCACTGACGCTCTCACTATCATTGCTGTAGGTCACTCCCACTGACCCGATCACGGTCACTGCTGTAGGTCAATCCAGCTGACCCACTCTCAGTCACTGCTGTAGATTACTCCCCCTGACCAACTCACTGTCGCTGCTGTCTCTCACTCCCACTGACCCACAGACAGTCACTGCTGAAGGTTACTCCCACTGACCCAAGCACAGTCACTGCTGTAGGTCGCTCTCACTGTCCCAATCATGGTCACTGCTGTAGGTCACTCCCACTGACCCACTCACTATCATTGCTGTAGGTCATTCCCATTGACCCAATCACGGTCACTGCTGTAGGTTAATCCCACTGACGCACTCTCAGTCACTCACCCAATCATGGTTACTGATGTAGGTCACTCCCACTGACCCAATCATGGTCACTGCTGTAGGTGGCTCCCACTTACCTAATCACGTTCTCTGCTGTAGGTCACTCCCACTGACCGTCTCACTATCATTGCTGTAGGTCATTCCCACTGACCCACTCACTGTCACTGCTGTCGGTCACTCCCACTGACCCACTCACTGACACTGCTGTACGTTACTCCCACTGACCCAATCACAATAACTGCTGTAGTTCACTCTCACTGTCCCAATCATGGTCACTGTTGCAGATGATTCCCACAGACCCACTCACTGTCACTGCGTAGGTCACTCCCACTGACCCTATCATAGTCACTGCTTGTAGGTCATTCCCACTGACACAATCAGAGCTACTGCTGTAGGTCACTCCCGCTGACCCAATCACAGTCACTGCTGTAGGTCATTCCCACTGATCCACTCACTCTAACAGCTGTAGGGTACTGCAACTGGCCCAATCACGGTCACTGCTGTAGGTCACTCCCATTGCCCCAATCACAGTCACTGCTGTATGTCATTCCCACTGACCCAATTAATGTCGCTGCTGTAGGTCATTCCCACTCACCCAATCACAGTCACTGCTGTAGGTCTTTCCCACTGACCATATCATGGTCACTGCTGTAGGTCAATCCCACTGTCCCACTCACTGTCGAAGCTGTAGGTAATTCCCACTGAAACACTCACTGTCACTGCTGTCAACCACTCCCACTGACCCACTCACTGTCACTGCTGATTGCCACTCCCACTCACCCAATCATTGTTACTGCTGTAGGTCACTCCCACTGACCCAATCATGGTCACTGCTGTAGGTCGCTCCCACTGACCGTCTCACTATCATTGCTCTCGGTCATTCCCACTTACCCAATCACGGTCACTGCTGTAGGTCAATCCCACTGACGCACTCTCAGTCACTGCTGTCGGTCACTCCCACTGACCCACTCACTGACACTGCTGTAGGTTACTCCCACTGACCCAATCACAATCACTGCTGAAGGTCATTCTCACTGTCCCAATCATGGTCACTGTTGCAGTTCATTCCCACAGAACCCATCACAGCCACTGCTGTAGGTCACTCCCGCTGACTCAATCTCATTCACTGCTGAAGGTCATTCCCACTGACACACTCACTCTCACTGCGTAGGTCACTCCCACTGACCCAATCACAGTCACTGCGGTAGGTCATTCCCACTGACACAATCACGGTCACTGCTCTTGGTCACTCCCACTGACCCAATCGCTCTCACTGCTGTAGGTCATTCCCACTGACCCAATCATCGTCAATGCTGTTGGTCATTCCCACTGACCCAATCATGGTCACTGCTGTAGGTCACCCCCACTGAACCGCTCACTGTCACAGGTGTAGGTCATTCCTACTGAACCAATCAATGTAACTGCTGTCAGCCACTCCCACTGACCCACTCACTGTCACTGCTGTAGGTGACTCTCACTGACCAACTCATAGTCACTGCTTTAGGTCACTCCCACTCACCCAATCATGGTCACTGCTGTAGGTCACTCCCACTTACCATATCACTGTCTCTGCTGTAGGTCACCCCCACTGACGCTCAAACTATCATTGCTGTAGGTTATTCCCACTGACCCAATCACGGTCACTGGTGTAGGACAATCCCACTGACCCACTCACTGTCACTGCTGTAGGTTACTCCCACTGACCCAATCCCAATCTCTGCTGTAGTTCACTCTCACTGCCCTAATCATGGTCACTGTTGCAGTACATTCCCACAGACCCACTCACTGTCACTGCTGTAGATCACTTCCACTCACTCAATCACGGTCACTGCTTTAGGTCACTCCCACTGACCCACTCACTATCATTGCTGTAGGTCATTCCCACTGACCCAATCACGGTCACTGCTGTAGGTCAATCCCACTGATCCACTCTCAGTCACTGCTTTAGATTACTCCCACTGACCTACTCGCTTTCACTGATGTCGGCCACTCCCACTGACCCACTCACTGACACAGCTGTAGGTTACTCCCACTGACCCAATGACAATCACTGCTGTAGGTCACTCTCACTGTCCCAATCATGGTCACTGTTGCAGTTCATTCCCGCAGACCCACTCTCTGTCACTGCTGTAGAATCCTTCCCCTCACTCAATCACGGTCACTGCTTTAGGTCACTCCCACTGACCCAATCACAGCCACTGCTGTAGGTTACTCCAGCTGACCCAATCTCATTCACTGCTGAAGGTCATTCCCACTGACACACTCACTCTCACTGCGTAGGTCACTCCCACTGACCCAATCACAGTCACTGCTGTAGGTCATTCCCACTGACACAATCACGGTCACTGCTGTAGGTCACTCCAATTGACCTAATCACGGTCACTGCTGTAGGTCATTCCCACTGACCCAATCATCGTCAATGCTGTTGGACATTCCCACTGACCCAATCATGGTCACTGCTGTAGGTCACTCCCACTGAACCACTCATTGTCAATGCTGTAGGTCATTCCCACTGAACCACTCAATGTCACTGCTGTCAGCCACTCCCACTGACCCACTTACTGTCACTGCTGTAGTTCACTCCCCTGACTCAATCACGGTCACTGCTTTAGGTCACTCCCACTGACCCAATCACAGCCACTGCTGTAGGTCACTCCCGCTGACCCAATTAATGTCGCTGCTGTAGGTCATTCCCACTGACCCAATCACAGTCACTGCTGTAGGTCTTTCCCACTGACCATATCATGGTCACTGCTGTAGGTCAATCCCACTGTCCCACTCACTGTCGAAGCTGTAGGTAATTCCCACTGAAACACTCACTGTCACTGCTGTCAACCACTCCCACTGACCCACTCACTGTCACTGCTGATTGCCACTCCCACTCACCCAATCATTGTTACTGCTGTAGGTCACTCCCACTGACCCAATCATGGTCACTGCTGTAGGTCGCTCCCACTGACCGTCTCACTATCATTGCTCTCGGTCATTCCCACTTACCCAATCACGGTCACTGCTGTAGGTCAATCCCACTGACGCACTCTCAGTCACTGCTGTCGGTCACTCCCACTGACCCACTCACTGACACTGCTGTAGGTTACTCCCACTGACCCAATCACAATCACTGCTGAAGGTCATTCTCACTGTCCCAATCATGGTCACTGTTGCAGATCATTCCCACAGAACCCATCACAGCCACTGCTGTAGGTCACTCCCGCTGACTCAATCTCATTCACTGCTGAAGGTCATTCCCACTGACCCACTCACTCTCACTGCGTAGGTCACTCCCACTGACCCAATCACAGTCACTGCGGTAGGTCATTCCCACTGACACAATCACGGTCACTGCTCTAGGTCACTCCCACTGACCCAATCGCTCTCACTGCTGTAGGTCATTCCCACTGACCCAATCATCGTCAATGCTGTTGGTCATTCCCACTGACCCAATCATGGTCACTGCCGTAGGTCACCCCCACTGAACCGCTCACTGTCACAGGTGTAGGTCATTCCTACTGAACCAATCAATGTAACTGCTGTCAGCCACTCCCACTGACCCACTCACTGTCACTGCTGTAGGTGACTCTCACTGACCAACTCATAGTCACTGCTTTAGGTCACTCCCACTCACCCAATCATGGTCACTGCTGTAGGTCACTCCAACTTACCATATCACTGTCTCTGCTGTTGGTCACCCCCACTGACTCTCTCA
The DNA here is from genome assembly GCF_036971445.1 of Narcine bancroftii. Classification (NCBI taxonomy): domain Eukaryota; kingdom Metazoa; phylum Chordata; class Chondrichthyes; order Torpediniformes; family Narcinidae; genus Narcine; species Narcine bancroftii. The sequence goes on along the minus strand of NC_091480.1, from coordinate 47,034,953 downwards.
CTATCATTGCTGTAGGTTATTCCCACTGACCCATTCACGGTCACTGGTGTAGGACAATCCCACTGACCCACTCACTGTCACTGCTGTAGGTTACTCCCACTGACCCAATCCCAATCTCTGCTGTAGTTCACTCTCACTGCCCCAATCATGGTCAGTGTTGCAGTTCATTCCCACAGACCCACTCACTGTCACTGCCGTAGATCACTTCCACTCACTCAATCACGGTCACTGCTTTAGGTCACTCCCACTGACCCACTCACTATCATTGCTGTAGGTCATTCCCACTGACCCAATCACGGTCACTGCTGTAGGTCAATCCCACTGATCCACTCTCAGTCACTGCTGTAGATTACTCCCACTGACCCACTCGCTTTCACTGCTGTCGGCCACTCCCACTGACCCACTCACTGACACAGCTGTAGGTTACTCCCACTGAGCCAATGACAATCACTGCTGTAGGTCACTCTCACTGTCCCAATCATGGTCACTGTTGCAGTTCAATCCCGCAGACCCACTCTCTGTCACTGCTGTAGATCCCTTCCCCTCCCTCAATCACGGTCACTGCTTTAGGTCACTCCCGCTGACCCAATCACAGCCACTGCTGTAGGTTACTCCAGCTGACCCAATCTCATTCACTGCTGAAGGTCATTCCCACTGACACACTCACTCTCACTGCGTAGGTCACTCCCACTGACCCAATCACAGTCACTGCTGTAGGTCATTCCCACTGACACAATCACGGTCACTGCTGTAGGTCACTCCAACTGACCTAATCACGGACACTGCTGTAGGTCATTCCCACTGACCCAATCATCGTCAATGCTGTTGGACATTCCCACTGACCCAATCATGGTCACTGCTGTAGGTCACTCCCACTGAACCACTCATTGTCAATGCTTTAGGTCATTCCCACTGAACCACTCAATGTCACTGCTGTCAGCCACTCCCACTGACCTACTTACTGTCACTGCTGTAGATCACTCCCCTGACTCAATCACGGTCACTGCTTTAGGTCACTCCCACTGACCCAATCACAGCCACTGCTGTAGATCACTCCCGCTGACCCAATCACAGTCACTGATGTAGGTCACTCCCACTCACCCAATCATGGTTACTGATGTAGGTCACTTCCACTGACCCAATCACGGTCACTGCTGTAGGTCAATCCCACTGACACACTCTCAGGCACTGATGTAGATTACTCCCACTGACCCAATCGCGCTCACTGCTGTAGGTCATTCCCACTGACCCAATCATCGTCACTGCTGTTGGACATTCCCACTGACCCAATCATGGTCACTGCTGTAGGTCATTCCTACTGAACCACTCAATGTCACTGCTGTCAGCCACTCCCACTGACCCACTCACTGTCACTGCTGTATGTGACTCTCACTGACCAACTCATAGTCATTGCTGTAGGTCACTCCAACTCACCTAATCATGGTCACTGCTGTAGGTCACTCCCACTTACCATATCTGTGTCTCTGCTGTAGGTCACCCCCACTGACGCTCTCACTATCATTGCTCTAGGTCATTCCCACTGACCCAATCACGGTCACTGCTGTAGGTCAATCCCACTGACCCACTCTCAGTCACTGCTGTAGATTACTCCCCCTGACCCACTCACTGACACTGCTGTAGGTTACTCCCACTGACCCAATCACAATCACTGCTGTAGTTTACTCTCACTGTCCCAATAATGGTCACTGTTGCAGTTCATTCCAACAGGCCCACTCTCTGTCACTGCTGTAGATCACTTCACCTCCCTCAATCACGGTCACTGCTTTAGGTCACTCCCACTGACCGAATCACAGCCACTGCTGTAGGTCATTCCCACTGACACACTCACTGTCACTGCTGTAGTTCATTCCCACTGAAACACTCACTGTCACGGCTGTCAGACACTCCCACTGACCCACTCACTCTCTCTGCTGTAGGTCACTCCCACTCACCCAATCATGGTTACTCCTGTAGGTGACTTCCACTAACCCAATCATGGTCACTGCTGTAGGTCACTACCACTGAACCACTCACTATCATTGCTGTAGGTCATTCCCACTGACCCAATCACGGTCACTGCTGTAGGTCAATCCCACTGACCCACTCTCTGTCACTGCTGTAGATTACTCCCACTGACCCACTCGCTGTCACTGCTGTCGGTCACCCCCACTGACCCACTCACTGACACAGCTGTAGGTTACTCGCACTGACCCAATGACAATCACTGCTGTAGGTCACTCTCACTGTCCCAATCATGGTCACTGTTGCAGTTCATTCCCACAGACCCACTCTCTGTCACTGCTGTAGATCCCTTCCCCTCCCTCAATCACGGTCACTGCTTTAGGTCACTCCCACTGACCCAATCAGAGCCACTGCTGTAGGTTAATCCAGCTTACCCAATCTCATTCACTGCTGAAGGTCATTCCCACTGACCCACTCACTCTCACTGCGTAGGTCACTCCCACTGACCCAATGACAGTCACTGCTGTAGGTCATTTCCACTGACACAATCACGGTCACTGCTGTAGGTCGCTCCAACTGACCCAATCACGGTCACTGCTGTAGGTCATTCCCACTGACCCAATCATCGTCAATGCTGTTGGACATTCCCACTGACTCAATCATGGTCACTGCTGTAGTTCACTCCCACTGAACCACTCATTGTCAATGCTGTAGGTCATTCCCACTGAACCAATCAGTGTCACTGCTGTCAGCCACTCCCACTGACCCACTCACTCTCACTGCTGTAGATCACTCCCACTGACTCAATCACGGTCACTGCTTTAGGTCAATCCCACTGACCCAATCACAGCCACTGCTGTAGGTCACTCCCGCTGACCCAATCACAGTCACTGCTGTAGGTCACTCCCACTGTACCACTTACTATCATTGCTGTAAGTCATTCCCACTGACCCAATCAAGGTCACTGCTGTAGGTCAATCCCACTGACGCACTCTCAGTCACTGCTGTAGATTACTCCCACTGACCCACTCACTGTCATTGCTGAAGGTCATTCCCACTGACCCACTCACACTCACTGCGTAGGTCACTCCCACTGACCCAATCACAGTCGCTGCTGTAGGTTATTCCTACTGACACAATCACGGTCACTGCTGTATGTCACTCCCACTGACCCACTCACTGTCACTGCTGTCGATTTTTCCCACTGACCCACTCACTGACACTGCTGTAGGTTACTCCCAATGACGCTCTCACTATCATTGCTGTAGGTCATTCCCACTGACCCAATCTCGGTCACTTCTGTAGGTCAATCACAGAGACCCACTCTCTGTCACTGCTGTAGATCACTTCCCCTCCCTCAATCACGTTAACTGCTTTAGGTCAATCCCACTGACCCAATCACAGCCACTGCTGTAGGTGACTATCACTGACCAACTCATAGTCACTGCTGTAGGTCAGTCCCACTCACCCAATCATGGTCACTACTCTAGGTCACTCCCACTTACCATATTACTGTCTCTGCTGTAGGTCGCCCCCACTGACGCTCTCACTATCATTGCTGTAGGTCACTCCCACTGACTCAATCACGGTCACTGCTGTAGGTCAATCCAGCTGACCCACTCTCAGTCACTGCTGTAGATTACTACCCCTGACCAACTCACTGTCGCTGCTGTCTGTCACTCCCACTGACCCACAGACAGTCACTGCTGAAGGTTACTCCCACTGACCCAAGCACAGTCACTGCTGTAGGTCGCTCTCACTGTCCCAATCATGGTCACTGTTGCAGATGATTCCCCCAGACCCACTCACTGGCACTGCGTAGGTCACTCCCACTGACCCTATCATAGACACTGCTGTAGGTCATTCCCACTGACCCAATCATGGTCACTGCTGTAGGTCACTCCCACTGACCCACTCACTATCATTGCTGTAGGTCATTCCCATTGACCCAATCACGGTCACTGCTGTAGGTTAATCCCACTGACGCACTCTCAGTCACTCACCCAATCATGGTTACTGATGTAGGTCACTCCCACTGACCCAATCATGGTCACTGCTGTAGGTGGCTCCCACTTACCTAATCACGGTCTCTGCTGTAGGTCACTCCCACTGACCGTCTCACTATCATTGCTGTAGGTCATTCCCACTGACCCACTCACTGTCACTGCTGTCGGTCACTTTCACTGACCCACTCACTGACACTGCTGTACGTTACTCCCACTGACCCAATCACAATCACTGCTGTAGTTCACTCTCACTGTCCCAATCATGGTCACTGTTGCAGATGATTCCCACAGACCCACTCACTGTCACTGCGTAGGTCACTCCCACTGACCCTATCATAGTCACTGCTGTAGGTCACTCCCGCTGACCCAATCACAGTCACTGCTGTAGGTCATTCCCACTGATCCACTCACTCTAACAGCTGTAGGGTACTGCAACTGGCCCAATCACGGTCACTGCTGTAGGTCACTCCCATTGCCCCAATCACAGTCACTGCTGTATGTCATTCCCACTGACCCAATTAATGTCGCTGCTGTAGGTCATTCCCACTGACCCAATCACAGTCACTGCTGTAGGTCTTTCCCACTGACCATATCATGGTCACTGCTGTAGGTCAATCCCACTGTCCCACTCACTGTCGAAGCTGTAGGTAATTCCCACTGAAACACTCACTGTCACTGCTGTCAACCACTCCCACTGACCCACTCACTGTCACTGCTGATTGCCACTCCCACTCACCCAATCATTGTTACTGTTGTAGGTCACTCCCACTGACCCAATCATGGTCACTGCTGTAGGTCGCTCCCACTGACCGTCTCACTATCATTGCTCTCGGTCATTCCCACTTACCCAATCACGGTCACTGCTGTAGGTCAATCCCACTGACGCACTCTCAGTCACTGCTGTCGGTCACTCCCACTGACCCACTCACTGACACTGCTGTAGGTTACTCCCACTGACCCAATCACAATCACTGCTGAAGGTCATTCTCACTGTCCCAATCATGGTCACTGTTGCAGTTCATTCCCACAGAACCCATCACAGCCACTGCTGTAGGTCATTCCCGCTGACTCAATCTCATTCACTGCTGAAGGTCATTCCAACTGACCCACTCACTCTCACTGCGTAGGTCACTCCCACTGACCCAATCACAGTCACTGCGGTAGGTCATTCCCACTGACACAATCACGGTCACTGCTCTAGGTCACTCCCACTGACCCAATCGCTCTCACTGCTGTAGGTCATTCCAACTGACCCAATCATCGTCAATGCTGTTGGTCATTCCCACTGACCCAATCATGGTCACTGCTGTAGGTCACCCCCACTGAACCGCTCACTGTCACAGGTGTAGGTCATTCCTACTGAACCAATCAATGTAACTGCTGTCAGCCACTCCCACTGACCCACTCACTGTCACTGCTGTAGGTGACTCTCACTCACAAACTCATAGTCACTGCTTTAGGTCACTCCCACTCACCCAATGATGGTCACTGCTGTAGGTCACTCCCACTTACCATATCACTGTCTCTGCTGTAGGTCACCCCCACTGACGCTCTCACTATCATTGCTGTAGGTTATTCCCACTGACCCAATCACGGTCACTGGTGTAGGACAATCCCACTGACCCACTCACTGTCACTGCTGTAGGTTACTCCCACTGACCCAATCCCAATCTCTGCTGTAGTTCACTCTCACTGCCCCAATCATGGTCACTGTTGCAGTTCATTCCCACAGACCCACTCACTGTCACTGCTGTAGATCACTTCCACTCACTCAATCACGGTCACTGCTTTAGGTCACTCCCACTGACCCACTCACTATCATTGCTGTAGGTCATTCCCACTGACCCAATCACGGTCACTGATGTAGGTCAATCCCACTGACCCACTCACTATCATTGCTGTAGGTCATTCCCACTGACCCAATCACGGTCACTGCTGTAGGTCAATTCCACTGACGCACTCTCAGTCACTGCTGTAGATTACTCCCACTGACCCACTCACTGTCACTGCTGAAGGTCATTCCCACTGACCCACTCAAACTCACTGCGTAGGTCACTCCCACTGACCCAATCACTGTCCCTGCTGTAGGTCATTCGTACCGACACAATCTCGGTCACTGCAGTAGGTCACTCCCACTGACCCAATCACGGTCACTGCTGTAGGTCATTCTCACTGACTCAATCATCGTCAATGCTGTTGGACATTCCCACTGACCCAATCATGGTCACTGCTGTAGGTCACTCCCACTGAACCACTCATTGTCAATGCTGTAGGTCATTCCCACTGAACCACTCAATGTCACTGCTGTCAGCCACTCCCACTGACCCACTTACTGTCACTGCTGTAGATCACTCCCCTGACTCAATCACGATCACTGCTTTAGGACACTCCCACTGACCCAATCACAGCCACTGCTTTAGGTCACTCCCGCTGACCCAATCACAGTCACTGATGTAGGTCACTCCCACTCACCCAATCATGGTTACTGATGTAGGTCACTTCCACTGACCCAATCACGGTCACTGCTGTAGGTCAATCCCACTGACACACTCTCAGACACTGATGCAGATTACTCCCACTGACCCAATCACAGCCACTGCTGTAGGTCACTCCCGCTGACCCAATCACAGTCACTGATGTAGGTCACTCCCACTCACCCAATCATGGTTCCTGATGTAGGTCACTTCCACTGACCCAATCATGGTCACTGCTGTAGGTCACTCCCACTGACCCACTCACTATCATTGCTGTAGGTCATTCCCACTGACCCAATCACTGTCACTGCTGAAGGTCATTCCCACTGACCCACTCAAACTCACTGCGTAGGTCAATCCCACTGAAACACTCTCAGACACTGATGTAGATTACTCCCACTGACCCAATCGCGCTCACTGCTGTAGGTCATTCCCACTGACCCAATCATCGTCAATGCTGTAGGTCATTCCTACTGAACCACTCAATGTCACTGCTGTCAGCCACTCCCACTGACCCACTCACTGTCACTGCTGTATGTGACTCTCACTGACCAACTCATAGTCATTGCTGTAGGTCACTCCAACTCACCTAATCATGGTCACTGCTGTAGGTCACTCCCACTTACCATATCTGTGTCTCTGCTGTAGGTCACCCCCACTGACGCTCTCACTATCATTGCTCTAGGTCATTCCCACTGACCCAATCACGGTCACTGCTGTAGGTCAATCCCACTGACCCACTCTCAGTCACTGCTGTAGATTACTCCCCCTGACCCACTCACTGACACTGCTGTAGGTTACTCCCACTGACCCAATCACAATCACTGCTGTAGTTTACTCTCACTGTCCCAATAATGGTCACTGTTGCAGTTCATTCCGACAGGCCCACTCTCTGTCACTGCTGTAGATCACTTCACCTCCCTCAATCACGGTCACTGCTTTAGGTCACTCCCACTGACCGAATCACAGCCACTGCTGTAGGTCATTCCCACTGACACACTCACTGTCACTGCTGTAGTTCATTCCCACTGAAACACTCACTGTCACGGCTGTCAGACACTCCCACTGACCCACTCACTCTCTCTGCTGTAGGTCACTCCCACTCACCCAATCATGGTTACTCCTGTAGGTGACTTCCACTAACCCAATCATGGTCACTGCTGTAGGTCACTACCACTGAACCACTCACTATCATTGCTGTAGGTCATTCCCACTGACCCAATCACGGTCACTGCTGTAGGTCAATCCCACTGACCCACTCTCTGTCACTGCTGTGGATTACTCCCACTGACCCACTCGCTGTCACTGCTGTCGGTCACCCCCACTGACCCACTCACTGACACAGCTGTAGGTTACTCGCACTGACCCAATGACAATCACTGCTGTAGGTCACTCTCACTGTCCCAATCATGGTCACTGTTGCAGTTCATTCCCACAGACCCACTCTCTGTCACTGCTGTAGATCCCTTCCCCTCCCTCAATCACGGTCACTGCTTTAGGTCACTCCCACTGACCCAATCAGAGCCACTGCTGTAGGTTAATCCAGCTTACCCAATCTCATTCACTGCTGAAGGTCATTCCCACTGACCCACTCACTCTCACTGCGTAGGTCACTCCCACTGACCCAATGACAGTCACTGCTGTAGGTCATTTCCACTGACACAATCACGGTCACTGCTGTAGGTCGCTCCAACTGACCCAATCACGGTCACTGCTGTAGGTCATTCCCACTGACCCAATCATCGTCAATGCTGTTGGACATTCCCACTGACTCAATCATGGTCACTGCTGTAGTTCACTCCCACTGAACCACTCATTGTCAATGCTGTAGGTCATTCCCACTGAACCAATCAGTGTCACTGCTGTCAGCCACTCCCACTGACCCACTCACTCTCACTGCTGTAGATCACTCCCACTGACTCAATCACGGTCACTGCTTTAGGTCAATCCCACTGACCCAATCACAGCCACTGCTGTAGGTCACTCCCGCTGACCCAATCACAGTCACTGCTGTAGGTCACTCCCACTGTACCACTTACTATCATTGCTGTAAGTCATTCCCACTGACCCAATCAAGGTCACTGCTGTAGGTCAATCCCACTGACGCACTCTCAGTCACTGCTGTAGATTACTCCCACTGACCCACTCACTGTCATTGCTGAAGGTCATTCCCACTGACCCACTCACACTCACTGCGTAGGTCACTCCCACTGACCCAATCACAGTCGCTGCTGTAGGTTATTCCTAATGACACAATCACGGTCACTGCTGTATGTCACTCCCACTGACCCACTCACTGTCACTGCTGTCGATTTTTCCCACTGACCCACTCACTGACACTGCTGTAGGTTACTCCCAATGACGCTCTCACTATCATTGCTGTAGGTCATTCCCACTGACCCAATCTCGGTAACTTCTGTAGGTCAATCACAGAGACCCACTCTCTGTCACTGCTGTAGATCACTTCCCCTCCCTCAATCACGGTAACTGCTTTAGGTCAATCCCACTGACCCAATCACAGCCACTGCTGTAGGTGACTATCACTGACCAACTCATAGTCACTGCTGTAGGTCAGTCCCACTCACCCAATCATGGTCACTACTCTAGGTCACTCCCACTTACCATATTACTGTCTCTGCTGTAGGTCGCCCCCACTGACGCTCTCACTATCATTGCTGTAGGTCACTCCCACTGACTCAATCACGGTCACTGCTGTAGGTCAATCCAGCTGACCCACTCTCAGTCACTGCTGTAGATTACTACCCCTGACCAACTCACTGTCGCTGCTGTCTGTCACTCCCACTGACCCACAGACAGTCACTGCTGAAGGTTACTCCCACTGACCCAAGCACAGTCAATGCTGTAGGTCGCTCTCACTGTCCCAATCATGGTCACTGTTGCAGATGATTCCCCCAGACCCACTCACTGGCACTGCGTAGGTCACTCCCACTGACCCTATCATAGACACTGCTGTAGGTCATTCCCACTGACCCAATCATGGTCACTGCTGTAGGTCACTCCCACTGACCCACTCACTATCATTGCTGTAGGTCATTCCCATTGACCCAATCACGGTCACTGCTGTAGGTTAATCCCACTGACGCACTCTCAGTCACTCACCCAATCATGGTTACTGATGTAGGTCACTCCCACTGACCCAATCATGGTCACTGCTGTAGGTCGCTCCCACTGACCGTCTCACTATCATTGCTCTCGGTCATTCCCACTTACCCAATCACGGTCACTGCTGTAGGTCAATCCCACTGACGCACTCTCAGTCACTGCTGTCGGTCACTCCCACTGACCCACTCACTGACACTGCTGTAGGTTACTCCCACTGACCCAATCACAATCACTGCTGAAGGTCATTCTCACTGTCCCAATCATGGTCACTGTTGCAGTTCATTCCCACAGAACCGATCACAGCCACTGCTGTAGGTCACTCCCGCTGACTCAATCTCATTCACTGCTGAAGGTCATTCCCACTGACCCACTCACTCTCACTGCGTAGGTCACTCCCACTGACCCAATCACAGTCACTGCGGTAGGTCATTCCTACTGACACAATCACCGTCACTGCTCTAGGTCACTCCCACTGACCCAATCGCTCTCACTGCTGTAGGTCATTCCAACTGACCCAATCATCGTCAATGCTGTTGGTCATTCCCACTGACCCAATCATGGTCACTGCTGTAGGTCACCCCCACTGAACCGCTCACTGTCACAGGTGTAGGTCATTCCTACTGAACCAATCAATGTAACTGCTGTCAGCCACTCCCACTGACCCACTCACTGTCACTGCTGTAGGTGACTCTCACTCACAAACTCATAGTCACTGCTTTAGGTCACTCCCACTCACCCAATCATGGTCACTGCTGTAGGTCACTCCCACTTACCATATCACTGTCTCTGCTGTAGGTCACCCCCACTGACGCTCTCACTATCATTGCTGTAGGTTATTCCCACTGACCCAATCACGGTCACTGGTGTAGGACAATCCCACTGACCCACTCACTGTCACTGCTGTAGGTTACTCCCACTGACCCAATCCCAATCTCTGCTGTAGTTCACTCTCACTGCCCCAATCATGGTCACTGTTGCAGTTCATTCCCACAGACCCACTCACTGTCACTGCTGTAGATCACTTCCACTCACTCAATCACGGTCACTGCTTTAGGTCACTCCCACTGACCCTCTCACTATCATTGCTGTAGGTCATTCCCACTGACCCAATCACGGTCACTGATGTAGGTCAATCCCACTGACCCACTCACTATCATTGCTGTAGGTCATTCCCACTGACCCAATCACGGTCACTGCTGTAGGTCAATTCCACTGACGCACTCTCAGTCACTGCTGTAGATTACTCCCACTGACCCACTCACTGTCACTGCTGAAGGTCATTCCCACTGACCCACTCAAATTCACTGCGTAGGTCACTCCCACTGACCCAATCACTGTCCCTGCTGTAGGTCATTTGTACCGACACAATCTCGGTCACTGCAGTAGGTCACTCCCACTGACCCAATCACGGTCACTGCTGTAGGTCATTCTCACTGACTCAATCATCGTCAATGCTGTTGGACATTCCCACTGACCCAATCATGGTCACTGCTGTAGGTCACTCCCACTGAACCACTCATTGTCAATGCTGTAGGTCATTCCCACTGAACCACTCAATGTCACTGCTGTCAGCCACTCCCACTGACCCACTTACTGTCACTGCTGTAGATCACTCCCCTGACTCAATCACGATCACTGCTTTAGGACACTCCCACTGACCCAATCACAGCCACTGCTTTAGGTCACTCCCGCTGACCCAATCACAGTCACTGATGTAGGTCACTCCCACTCACCCAATCATGGTTACTGATGTAGGTCACTTCCACTGACCCAATCACGGTCACTGCTGTAGGTCAATCCCACTGACACACTCTCAGACACTGATGCAGATTACTCCCACTGACCCAATCACAGCCACTGCTGTAGGTCACTCCCGCTGACCCAATCACAGTCACTGATGTAGGTCACTCCCACTCACCCAATCATGGTTCCTGATGTAGGTCACTTCCACTGACCCAATCATGGTCACTGCTGTAGGTCACTCCCACTGACCCACTCACTATCATTGCTGTAGGTCATTCCCACTGACCCAATCACTGTCACTGCTGAAGGTCATTCCCACTGACCCACTCAAACTCACTGCGTAGGTCACTCCCACTGACCCAATCACTGTCCCTGCTGTAGGTCATTCGTACCGACACAATCTCGGTCACTGCAGTATGTCACTCCCACTGACCCAATCACGGTCACTGCTGTAGGTCATTCCCACAGACCCAATCATCGTCAATGCTGTAGGTCATTCCCACTGACCCTATCTTGGTCACTGCTGTAGGTCACTCCCACTGAACCACTCACTGTCACTGCTGTAGGTCATTCCCTCTGAACCTCTCAATGTCACTGCTGTCAGCCACTCCCACTGACCCACTCACTGTCACTGCTCTAGGTGACTCTCACTGACCAAATCATAGTCACTGCTGTAGGTCACTCTCACTCACCATATCACTGTCTCTGCTGTAGGTCACTCCCACTGACGCTCTCACTATCATTGCTGTAGGTCATTCCCACTGACCCACTCACTGACACTGCTGTAGGTCACTCCAACTGACCCAATCACGGTCACTGCTGTAGTTCATTCCCACTGACCCAATCATCGTGAATGCTGTTGGTCATTCCCACTGTCCCAATCATGGTCATTGTTGCAGATGATTCCCACAGACCCACTCACTGTCACTGCGTAGGTCACTCCCACTGACACTATCATAGTCACTGCTGTAGGTAATTCCCACTGACACAATCAGAGCCACTGCTGTAGGTCACTCCCGCTGACCCAATCACAGTCACTGCTGTAAAACACTCCCACTGACCCACTCACTGTCACTGCTGATTGCCACTCCCACTCACCCAATCATTGTTACTGCTGTAGGTCACTCCCACTGACCCAATCATGGTCACTGCTGTAGGTCGCTCCCACTGACCGTCTCACTATCATTGCTCTCGGTCATTCCCACTTACCCAATCACGGTCACTGCTGTAGGTCAATCCCACTGACGCACTCTCAGTCACTGCTGTCGGTCACTCCCACTGACCCACTCACTGACACTGCTGTAGGTTAGTCCCACTGACTCAATCACAATCACTGCTGAAGGTCATTCTCACTGTCCCAATCATGGTCACTGTTGCAGTTCATTCCCACAGAACCCATCACAGCCACTGCTGTAGGTCACTCCCGCTGACTCAATCTCATTCACTGCTGAAGGTCATTCCCACTGACCCACTCACTCTCACTGCGTAGGTCACTCCCACTAACCCAATCACAGTCACTGCGGTAGGTCATTCCCACTGACACAATCACGGTCACTGCTCTAGGTCACTCCCACTGACCCAATCGCTCTCACTGCTGTAGGTCATTCCCACTGACCCAATCATCGTCAATGCTGTTGGTCATTCCCACTGACCCAATCATGGTCACTGCTGTAGGTCACCCCCACTGAACCGCTCACTGTCACAGGTGTAGGTCATTCCTACTGAACCAATCAATGTAACTGCTGTCAGCCACTCCCACTGACCCACTCACTGTCACTGCTGTAGGTGACTCTCACTGACCAACTCATAGTCACTGCTTTAGATCACTCCCACTCACCCAATCATGGTCACTGCTGTAGGTCACTCCCACTTACCATATCACTGTCTCTGCTGTAGGTCACCCCCACTGACGCTCTCACTATCATTGCTGTAGGTTATTCCCACTGACCCAATCACGGTCACTGGTGTAGGACAATCCCACTGACCCACTCAGTGTCACTGCTGTAGGTTACTCCCACTGACCCAATCCCAATCTCTGCTGTAGTTCACTCTCACTGCCCCAATCATGGTCACTGTTGCAGTTCATTCCCACAGACCCACTCACTGTCACTGCTGTAGATCACTTCCACTCACTCAATCACGGTCACTGCTTTTGGTCACTCCCACTGACCCACTCACTATCATTGCTGTAGGTCATTCCCACTGACCCAATCACGGTCACTGCTGTAGGTCAATCCCACTGATCCACTCTCAGTCACTGCTGTAGATTACTCCCACTGACCCACTCGCTTTCACTGCTGTCGGCCACTCCCACTGACCCACTCACTGACACAGCTGTAGGTTACTCCTACTGACCCAATGACAATCACTGCTGTAGGTCACTCTCACTGTCCCAATCATGGTCACTGTTGCAGTTCATTCCCGCAGACCCACTCTCTGTCACTGCTGTAGATCCCTTCCCCTCCCTCAATCACGGTCACTGCTTTAGGTCACTCCCACTGACCCAATCACAGCCACTGCTGTAGGTTACTCCAGCTGACCCAATCTCATTCACTGCTGAAGGTCATTCCCACTGACACACTCACTCTCACTGCGTAGGTCACTCCCACTGACCCAATCACAGTCACTGCTGTAGGTCATTCCCACTGACACAATCACGGTCACTGCTGTAGGTCACTCCAACTGACCTAATCACGGTCACTGCTGTAGGTCATTCCCACTGACCCAATCATCGTCAATGCTGTTGGACATTCCCACTGACCCAATCATGGTCACTGCTGTAGGTCACTCCCACTGAACCACTCATTGTCAATGCTGTAGGTCATTCCCACTGAACCACACAATATCACTGCTGTCAGCCACTCCCACTGACCCACTTACTGTCACTGCTGTAGATCACTCCCCTGACTCAATCACGGTCACTGCTTTAGGTCACTCCCACTGACCCAATCACAGCCACTGCTGTAGGTCACTCCCGCTGACCCAATCACAGTCACTGATGTAGGTCACTCCCACTCACCCAATCATGGTTACTGATGTAGGTCACTTCCACTGACCCAATCACGGTCACTGCTGTAGGTCAATCCCACTGACACACTCTCAGACACTGATGTAGAGAACTCCCACTGACCCAATCGCGCTCACTGCTGTAGGTCATTCCCACTGACCCAATCATCGTCAATGCTGTAGGTCATTCCTACTGAACCACTCAATGTCACTGCTGTCAGCCACTCCCACTGACCCACTCACTGTCACTGCTGTATGTGACTCTCACTGACCAACTCATAGTCACTGCTGTAGGTCACTCCATCTCACCCAATCATGGTCACTGCTGTAGGTCACTCCCACTTACCATATCTGTGTCTCTGCTGTAGGTCACCCCCACTGACGCTCTCACTATCATTGCTGTAGGTCATTCCCACTGACCCAATCACGGTCACTGCTGTAGGTCAATCCCACTGACCCACTCTCAGTCACTGCTGTAGATTACTCCCCCTGACCCACTCACTGACACTGCTGTAGGTTACTCCCACTGACCCAATCACAATCACTGCTGTAGTTTACTCTCACTGTCCCAATAATGGTCACTGTTGCAGTTCATTCCGACAGACCCACTCTCTGTCACTGCTGTAGATCACTTCACCTCCCTCAATCACGGTCACTGCTTTAGGTCACTCCCACTGACCGAATCACAGCCACTGCTGTAGGTCATTCCCACTGACCCACTCACTGTCACTGCTGTAGTTCATTCCCACTGAAACACTCACAGTCACGGCTGTCAGACACTCCCACTGACCCACTCACTCTCTCTGCTGTAGGTCACTCCCACTCACCCAATCATGGTTACTCCTGTAGGTGACTTAAACTAACCCAATCATGGTCACTGCTGTAGGTCACTCCCACTGACCCACTCACTATCATTGCTGTAGGTCATTCCCACTGACCCAATCACGGTCACTGCTGTAGGTCAATCCCACTGACCCACTCTCTGTCACTGCTGTAGATTACTCCCACTGACCCACTCGCTGTCACTGCTGTCGGTCACCCCCACTGACCCACTCACTGACACAGCTGTAGGTTACTCGCACTGACCCAATGACAATCACTGCTGTAGGTCACTCTCACTGTCCCAATCATGGTCACTGTTGCAGTTCATTCCCACAGACCCACTCTCTGTCACTGCTGTAGATCCCTTCCCCTCCCTCAATCACGGTCACTGCTTTAGGTCACTCCCACAGACCCAATCAGAGCCACTGCTGTAGGTTAATCCAGCTTACCCAATCTCATTCACTGCTGAAGGTCATTCCCACTGACCCACTCACTCTCACTGCGTAGGTCACTCCCACTGACCCAATCACAGTCACTGCTGTAGGTCATTTCCACTGACACAATCATGGTCACTGCTGTAGGTCGCTCCAACTGACCCAATCACGGTCACTGCTGTAGGTCATTCCCACTGACCCAATCATCGTCAATGCTGTTGGACATTCCCACTGACTCAATCATGGTCACTGCTGTAGGTCACTCCCACTGAACCACTCATTGTCAATGCTGTAGGTCATTCCCAATGAACCAATCAGTGTCACTGCTGTCAGCCACTCCCACTGACCCACTCACTCTCACTGCTGTAGATCACTCCCACTGACTCAATCACGGTCACTGCTTTAGGTCAATCCCACTGACCCAATCACAGCCACTGCTGTAGGTCACTCCCGCTGACCCAATCACAGTCACTGCTGTAGGTCACTCCCACTGTCCCACTTACTATCATTGCTGTAAGTCATTCCCACTGACACAATCAAGGTCACTGCTGTAGGTCAATCCCACTGACGCACTCTCAGTCACTGCTGTAGATTACTCCCACTGACCCACTCACTGTCACTGCTGAAGGTCATTCCCACTGACCCACTCACACTCACTGCGAAGGTCACTCCCACTGACCCAATCACAGTCGCTGCTGTAGGTTATTCCTACTGACACAATCACGGTCACTGCTGTATGTCACTCCCACTGACCCACTCACTGTCACTGCTGTCGATTTTTCCCACTGACCCACTCACTGACACTGCTGTAGGTTACTCCCAATGACGCTCTCACTATCATTGCTGTAGGTCATTCCCACTGACCCAATCTCGGTCACTTCTGTAGGTCAATCACAGAGACCCACTCTCTGTCACTGCTGTAGATTACTCCCACTGACCCACTCGCTGTCACTGCTGTCGGTCACCCCCACTGACCCACTCACTGACACAGGTGTAGGTTACTCTCACTGACCCAATGACAATCACTGCTGTAGGTCACTCTCACTGTCCCAATCATGGTCACTGTTGCAGTTCATTCCCACAGACCCACTCTCTGTCACTGCTGTAGATCCCTTCCCCTCCCTCAATCACGGTCACTGCTTTAGGTCACTCCCACTGACCCAATCAGAGCCACTGCTGTAGGTTAATCCAGCTTACCCAATCTCATTCACTGCTGTAGGTCATTCCTACTGAACCACTCAATGTCACTGCTGTCAGCCACTCCCACTGACCCAATCACAGCCACTGCTGTAGGTGACTATCACTGACCAACTCATAGTCACTGCTGTAGGTCAGTCCCACTCACCCAATCATGGTCACTACTGTAGGTCACTCCCACTTACCATATTACTGTCTCTGCTGTAGGTCGCCCCCACTGACGCTCTCACTATCATTGCTGTAGGTCACTCCCACTGACCCAATCACGGTCACTGCTGTAGGTCAATCCAGCTGACCCACTCTCAGTCACTGCTGTAGATTACTCCCCCTGACCAACTCACTGTCGCTGCTGTCTGTCACTCCCACTGACCCACAGACAGTCACTGCTGAAGGTTACTCCCACTGTCCCAAGCACAGTCACTGCTGTAGGTCGCTCTCACTGTCCCAATCATGGTCACTGTTGCAGATGATTTCCCCAGACCCACTCACTGGCACTGCGTAGGTCACTCCCACTGACCCTATCATAGACACTATTGTAGGTCATTCCCTCTGACCCAATCATGGTCACTGCTGTAGGTCACTCCCACTGACCCACTCACTATCATTGCTGTAGGTCATTCCCATTGACCCAATCACGGTCACTGCTGTAGGTTAATCCCACTGACGCACTCTCAGTCACTCACCCAATCATGGTTACTGATGTAGGTCACTCCCATTGACCCAATCATGGTCACTGCAGTAGGTGGCTCCCACTTACCTAATCACGTTCTCTGCTGTAGGTCACTCCCACTGACCGTCTCACTATCATTGCTGTAGGTCATTCCCACTGACCCACTCACTGTCACTGCTGTCGGTCACTCCCACTGACCCACTCACTGACACTGCTGTACGTTACTCCCACTGACCCAATCACAATCACTGCTGTAGTTCACTCTCACTGTCCCAATCATGGTCACTGTTGCAGATGATTCCCACAGACCCACTCACTGTCACTGCGTAGGTCACTCCCACTGACCCTATCATAGTCACTGCTGTAGGTCACTCCCGCTGACCCAATCACAGTCACTGCTGTAGGTCATTCCCACTGATCCACTCACTCTAACAGCTGTAGGGTACTGCAACTGGCCCAATCACGGTCACTGCTGTAGGTCACTCCCATTGCCCCAATCACAGTCACTGCTGTATGTCATTCCCACTGACCCAATTAATGACGCTGCTGTAGGTCATTCCCACTGACCCAATCACAGTCACTGCTGTAGGTCTTTCCCACTGACCATATCATGGTCACTGCTGTAGGTCAATCCCACTGACCCACTCACTGTCGAAGCTGTAGGTAATTCCCACTGAAACACTCACTGTCACTGCTGTCAACCACTCCCACTGACCCACTCACTGTCACTGCTGATTGCCACTCCTACTCACCCAATCATTGTTACTGCTGTAGGTCACTCCCACTGACCCAATCATGGTCACTGCTGTAGGTCGCTCCCACTGACCGTCTCACTATCATTGCTCTCGGTCATTCCCACTTACCCAATCACGGTCACTGCTGTAGGTCAATCCCACTGACGCACTCTCAGTCACTGCTGTCGGTCACTCCCACTGACCCACTCACTGACACTGCTGTAGGTTACTCCCACTGACCCAATCACAATCACTGCTGAAGGTCATTCTCACTGTCCCAATCATGGTCACTGTTGCAGTTCATTCCCACAGAACCCATCACAGCCACTGCTGTAGGTCACTCCCGCTGACTCAATCTCATTCACTGCTGAAGGTCATTCCCACTGACCCACTCACTCTCACTGCGTAGGTCACTCCCACTGACCCAATCACAGTCACTGCGGTAGGTCATTCCCACTGACACAATCACGGTCACTGCTCTAGGTCACTCCCACTTACCCAATCGCTCTCACTGCTGTAGGTCATTCCCACTGACCCAATCATCGTCAATGCTGTTGGTCATTCCCACTGACCCAATCATGGTCACTGCTGTAGGTCACCCCCACTGAACCGCTCACTGTCACAGGTGTAGGTCATTCCTACTGAACCAATCAATGTAACTGCTGTCAGCCACTCCCACTGACCCACTCACTGTCACTGCTGTAGGTGACTCTCACTGACCAACTCATAGTCACTGCTTTAGGTCACTCCCACTCACCCAATCATGGTCACTGCTGTAGGTCACTCCCACTTACCATATCACTGTCTCTGCTGTAGGTCACCCCCACTGACGCTCTCACTATCATTGCTGTAGGTTATTCCCACTAACCCAATCACGGTCACTGGTGTAGGACAATCCCACTGACCCACTCACTGTCACTGCTGTAGGTTACTCCCACTGACCCAATCCCAATCTCTGCTGTAGTTCACTCTCACTGCCCCAATCATGGTCACTGTTGCAGTTCATTCCCACAGACCCACTCACTGTCACTGCTGTAGATCACTTCCACTCACTCAATCACGGTCACTGCTTTAGGTCACTCCCACTGACCCACTCATTATCATTGCTGTAGGTCATTCCCACTGACCCAATCACGGTCACTGCTGTAGGTCAATCCAACAGATCCACTCTCAGTCACTGCTGTAGATTACTCCCACTGACCCACTCGCTTTCACTGCTGTCGGCCACTCCCACTGACCCACTCACTGACACAGCTGTAGGTTACTCCCACTGACCCAATGACAATCACTGCTGTAGGTCACTCTCACTGTCCCAATCATGGTCACTGTTGCAGTTCATTCCCGCAGACCCACTCTCTGTAACTGCCATAGATCCCTTCCCCTCCCTCAATCACGGTCACTGCTTTAGGTCACTCCCACTGACCCAATCACAGCCACTGCTGTAGGTTACTCCAGCTGACCCAATCTCATTCACTGCTGAAGGTCATTCCCACTGACACACTCACTCTCACTGCGTAGGTCACTCCCACTGACCCAATCACAGTCACTGCTGTAGGTCATTCCCACTGACACAATCACGGTCACTGCTGTAGGTCACTCCAACTGACCTAATCACGGTCACTGCTCTAGGTCATTCTCACTGACTCAATCTTCGTCAATGCTGTTGGACATTCCCACTGACCCAATCGCTCTCACTGCTGTAGGTCATTCCCACTGACCCAATCATCGTCAATGCTGTTGGTCATTCCCACTGACCCAATCATGGTCACTGCTGTAGGTCACCCCCACTGAACCGCTCACTGTCACAGGTGTAGGTCATTCCTACTGAACCAATCAATGTAACTGCTGTCAGCCACTCCCACTGACCCACTCACTGTCACTGCTGTAGGTGACTCTCACTGACCAACTCATAGTCACTGCTTTAGGTCACTCCCACTCACCCAATCATGGTCACTGCTGTAGGTCACTCCCACTTACCATATCACTGTCTCTGCTGTAGGTCACCCCCACTGACGCTCTCACTATCATTGCTGTAGGTTATTCCCACTGACCCAATCACGGTCACTGGTGTAGGACAATCCCACTGACCCACTCACTGTCACTGCTGTAGGTTACTCCCACTGACCCAATCCCAATCTCTGCTGTAGTTCACTCTCACTGCCCCAATCATGGTCACTGTTGCAGTTCATTCCCACAGACCCACTCACTGTCACTGCTGTAGATCACTTCCACTCATTCAATCACGGTCACTGCTTTAGGTCACTCCCACTGACCCACTCACTGTCATTGCTGTAGGTCATTCCCACTGACCCAATCACGGTCACTGCTGTAGGTCAATCCCACTGATCAACTCTCAGTCACTGCTGTAGATTACTCCCACTGACCCACTCGCTTTCAATGCTATCGGCCACTCCCACTGACCCACTCACTGACACAGCTGTAGGTTACTCCCACTGACCCAATGACAATCACTGCTGTAGGTCACTCTCACTGTCCCAATCATGGTCACTGTTGCAGTTCATTCCCGCAGACCCACTCTCTGTCACTGCTGTAGATCCCTTCCCCTCCCTCAATCACGGTCACTGATTTAGGTCACTCCCACGGACCCAATCACAGCCACTGCTGTAGGTTACTCCAGCTGACCCAATCTCATTCACTGCTGAAGGTCATTCCCACTGACACACTCACTCTCACTGCGTAGGTCACTCCCACTGACCCAATCACAGTCACTGCTGTAGGTCATTCCCACTGACACAATCACGGTCACTGCTGTAGGTCACTCCAACTGACCTAATCACGGTCACTGCTGTAGGTCATTCCCACTGACCCAATCATCGTCAATGCTGTTGGACATTCCCACTGACCCAATCATGGTCACTGCTGTAGGTCACTCCCACTGAACCACTCATTGTCAATGCTGTCGGTCATTCCCACTGAACCACTCAATGTCACTGCTGTCAGCCACTCCCACTGACCCACTTACTGTCACTGCTGTAGATCACTCCCCTGACTCAATCACGGTCACTGCTTTAGGTCACTCCCACTGACCCAATCACAGCCACTGCTGTAGGTCACTCCCGCTGACCCAATCACAGTCACTGATGTAGGTCACTCCCACTCACCCAATCATGGTTACTGATGTAGGTCACTTCCACTGACCCAATCACGGTCACTGCTGTAGGTCAATCCCACTGACACACTCTCAGACACTGATGTAGATTACTCCCACTGACCCAATCGCGCTCACTGCTGTAGGTCATTCCCACTGACCCAATCATCGTCAATGCTGTAGGTCATTCCTACTGAACCACTCAATGTCACTGCTGTCAGCCACTCCCACTGACCCACTCACTGTCACTGATGTATGTGACTCTCACTGACCAACTCACAGTCACTGCTGTAGGTCACTACAACTCACCCAATCATGGTCACTGCTGTAGGTCACTCCCACTTACCATATCTCTGTCTCTGCTGTAGGTCACCCCCACTGACGTTCTCACTATCATTGCTGTAGGTCATTCCCACTGACCCAATCACGGTCACTGCTGTAGGTCAATCCCACTGACCCACTCTCAGTCACGGCTGTAGATTACTCCCCCTGACCCACTCACTGACACTGCTGTAGGTTACTCCCACTGACCCAATAACAATCACTGCTGTAGTTTACTCTCACTGACCCAATCATGGTCACTGCTGTAGGTCGCTCCCACTGACCGTCTCACTATCATTGCTCTCGGTCATTCCCACTTACCCAATCACGGTCACTGCTGTAGGTCAATCCCACTGACGCACTCTCAGTCACTGCTGTCGGTCACTCCCACTGACCCACTCACTGACACTGCTGAAGGTCATTCTCACTGTCCCAATCATGGTCACTGTTGCAGTTCATTCCCACAGAACCCATCACAGCCACTGCTGTAGGTCACTCCCGCTGACTCAATCTCATTCACTGCTGAAGGTCATTCCCACTGACCCACTCACTCTCACTGCGTAGGTCACTCCCACTAACCCAATCACAGTCATTGCGGTAGGTCATTCCCACTGACACAATCACGGTCACTGCTCTAGGTCACTCCCACTGACCCAATCGCTCTCACTGCTGTAGGTCATTCCCACTGACCCAATCATCGTCAATGCTGTTGGTCATTCCCACTGACCCAATCATGGTCACTGCTGTAGGTCACCCCCACTGAACCGCTCACTGTCACAGGTGTAGGTCATTCCTACTGAACCAATCAATGTAACTGCTGTCAGCCACTCCCACTGACCCACTCACTGTCACTGCTGTAGGTGACTCTCACTGACCAACTCATAGTCACTGCTTTAGGTCACTCCCACTCACCCAATCATGGTCACTGCTGTAGGTCACTCCCACTTACCATATCACTGTCTCTGCTGTAGGTCACCCCCACTGACGCTCTCACTATCATTGCTGTAGGTTATTCCCACTGACCCAATCACAATCACTGCTGAAGGTCATTCTCACTGTCCCAATCATGGTCACTGTTGCAGTTCATTCCCACAGAACCCATCACAGCCACTGCTGTAGGTCACTCCCGCTGACTCAATCTCATTCACTGCTGAAGGTCATTCCCACTGATCAACTCTCAGTCACTGCTGTAGGTCACTCCCACTTACCATATCACTGTCTCTGCTGTAGGTCACCCCCACTGACGCTCTCACTATCATTGCTGTAGGTTAGTCCCACTGACCCAATCACAATCACTGCTGAAGGTCATTCTCACTGTCCCAATCATGGTCACTGTTGCAGTTCATTCCCACAGAACCCATCACAGCCACTGCTGTAGGTCACTCCCGCTGACTCAATCTCATTCACTGCTGAAGGTCATTCCCACTGACCCACTCACTCTCACTGCGTAGGTCACTCCCACTAACCCAATCACAGTCACTGCGGTAGGTCATTCCCACTGACACAATCACGGTCACTGCTCTAGGTCACTCCCACTGACCCAATCGCTCTCACTGCTGCAGGTCATTCCCACTGACCCAATCATCGTCAATGCTGTTGGTCATTCCCACTGACCCAATCATGGTCACTGCTGTAGGTCACCCCCACTGAACCGCTCACTGTCACAGGTGTAGGTCATTCCTACTGAACCAATCAATGTAACTGCTGTCAGCCACTCCCACTGACCCACTCACTGTCACTGCTGTAGGTGACTCTCACTGACCAACTCATAGTCACTGCTTTAGGTCACTCCCACTCACCCAATCATGGTCACTGCTGTAGGTCACTCCCACTTACCATATCACTGTCTCTGCTGTAGGTCACCCCCACTGACGCTCTCACTATCATTGCTGTACGTTATTCCCACTGACCCAATCACGGTCACTGGTGTAGGACAATCCCACTGACCCACTCACTGTCACTGCTGTAGGTTACTCCCACTGACCCAATCCCAATCTCTGCTGTAGTTCACTCTCACTGCCCCAATCATGGTCACTGTTGCAGTTCATTCCCAGAGACCCACTCACTGTCACTGCTGTAGATCACTTCCACTCACTCAATCACGGTCACTGCTTTTGGTCACTCCCACTGACCCACTCACTATCATTGCTGTAGGTCATTCCCACTGACCCAATCACGGTCACTGCTGTAGGTCACTCCAACTGACCTAATCACGGTCACTGCTGTAGGTCATTCCCACTGACCCAATCATCGTCAATGCTGTTGGACATTCCCACTGACCCAATCATGGTCACTGCTGTAGGTCACTCCCACTGAACCACTCATTGTCAATGCTGTAGGTCATTCCCACTGAACCACTCAATGTCACTGCTGTCAGCCACTCCCACTGACCCACTTACTGTCACTGCTGCAGATCACTCCCCTGACTCAATCACGGTCACTGCTTTAGGTCACTCCCACTGACCCAATCACAGCCACTGCTGTAGGTCACTCCCGCTGACCCAATCACAGTCACTGATGTAGGTCACTCCCACTCACCCAATCATGGTTACTGATGTAGGTCACTTCCACTGACCCAATCACGGTCACTGCTGTAGGTCAATCCCACTGACACACTCTCAGACACTGATGTAGAGAACTCCCACTGACCCAATCGCGCTCACTGCTGTAGGTCATTCCCACTGACCCAATCATCGTCAATGCTGTAGGTCATTCCTACAGAACCACTCAATGTCACTGCTGTCAGCCACTCCCACTGACCCACTCACTGTCTCTGCTGTATGTGACTCTCACTGACCAACTCATAGTCACTGCTGTAGGTAACTCCAACTCACCCAATCATGGTCACTGCTGTAGGTCACTCCCACTTACCATATCTGTGTCTCTGCTGTAGGTCACCCCCACTGACGCTCTCACTATCATTGCTGTAGGTCATTCCCACTGACCCAATCACGGTCACTGCTGTAGGTCAATCCCACTGACCCACTCTCAGTCACTGCTGTAGATTACTCCCCCTGAGCCACTCACTGACACTGCTGTAGGTTACTCCCACTGACCCAATCACAATCACTGCTGTAGTTCACTCTCACTGTCCCAATCATGGTCACTGTTGCAGATGATTCCCACAGACCCACTCACTGTCACTGCGTAGGTCACTCCCACTGACCCTATCATAGTCACTGCTGTAGGTCACTCCCGCTGACCCAATCACAGTCACTGCTGTAGGTCATTCCCACTGATCCACTCACTCTAACAGCTGTAGGGTACTGCAACTGGCCCAATCACGGTCACTGCTGTAGGTCACTCCCATTGCCCCAATCACAGTCACTGCTGTATGTCATTCCCACTGACCCAATTAATGTCGCTGCTGTAGGTCATTCCCACTGACCCAATCACAGTCACTGCTGTAGGTCTTTCCCACTGACCATATCATGGTCACTGCTGTAGGTCAATCCCACTGACCCACTCACTGTCGAAGCTGTAGGTAATTCCCACTGAAACACTCACTGTCACTGCTGTCAACCACTCCCACTGACCCACTCACTGTCACTGCTGATTGCCACTCCTACTCACCCAATCATTGTTACTGCTGTAGGTCACTCCCACTGACCCAATCATGGTCACTGCTGTAGGTCGCTCCCACTGACCGTCTCACTATCATTGCTCTCGGTCATTCCCACTTACCCAATCACGGTCACTGCTGTAGGTCAATCCCACTGACGCACTCTCAGTCACTGCTGTCGGTCACTCCCACTGACCCACTCACTGACACTGCTGTAGGTTACTCCCACTGACCCAATCACAATCACTGCTGAAGGTCATTCTCACTGTCCCAATCATGGTCACTGTTGCAGTTCATTCCCACAGAACCCATCACAGCCACTGCTGTAGGTCACTCCCGCTGACTCAATCTCATTCACTGCTGAAGGTCATTCCCACTGACCCACTCACTCTCACTGCGTAGGTCACTCCCACTGACCCAATCACAGTCACTGCGGTAGGTCATTCCCACTGACACAATCACGGTCACTGCTCTAGGTCACTCCCACTTACCCAATCGCTCTCACTGCTGTAGGTCATTCCCACTGACCCAATCATGGTCACTGCTGTAGGTCACCCCCACTGAACCGCTCACTGTCACAGGTGTAGGTCATTCCTACTGAACCAATCAATGTAACTGCTGTCAGCCACTCCCACTGACCCACTCACTGTCACTGCTGTAGGTGACTCTCACTGACCAACTCATAGTCACTGCTTTAGGTCACTCCCACTCACCCAATCATGGTCACTGCTGTAGGTCACTCCCACTTACCATATCACTGTCTCTGCTGTAGGTCACCCCCACTGACGCTCTCACTATCATTGCTGTAGGTTATTCCCACTGACCCAATCACGGTCACTGGTGTAGGACAATCCCACTGACCCACTCACTGTCACTGCTGTAGATCACTTCCACTCACTCAATCACGGTCACTGCTTTAGGTCACTCCCACTGACCCACTCATTATCATTGCTGTAGGTCATTCCCACTGACCCAATCACGGTCACTGCTGTAGGTCAATCCAACTGATCCACTCTCAGTCACTGCTGTAGATTACTCCCACTGACCCACTCGCTTTCACTGCTGTCGGCCACTCCCACTGACCCACTCACTGACACAGCTGTAGGTTACTCCCACTGACCCAATGACAATCACTGCTGTAGGTCACTCTCACTGTCCCAATCATGGTCACTGTTGCAGTTCATTCCCGCAGACCCACTCTCTGTAACTGCCATAGATCCCTTCCCCTCCCTCAATCACGGTCACTGCTTTAGGTCACTCCCACTGACCCAATCACAGCCACTGCTGTAGGTTACTCCAGCTGACCCAATCTCATTCACTGCTGAAGGTCATTCCCACTGACACACTCACTCTCACTGCGTAGGTCACTCCCACTGACCCAATCACAGTCACTGCTGTAGGTCATTCCCACTGACACAATCACGGTCACTGCTGTAGGTCACTCCAACTGACCTAATCACGGTCACTGCTCTAGGTCATTCTCACTGACTCAATCATCGTCAATGCTGTTGGACATTCCCACTGACCCAATCGCTCTCACTGCTGTAGGTCATTCCCACTGACCCAATCATCGTCAATGCTGTTGGTCATTCCCACTGACCCAATCATGGTCACTGCTGTAGGTCACCCCCACTGAACCGCTCACTGTCACAGGTGTAGGTCATTCCTACTGAACCAATCAATGTAACTGCTGTCAGCCACTCCCACTGACCCACTCACTGTCACTGCTGTAGGTGACTCTCACTGACCAACTCATAGTCACTGCTTTAGGTCACTCCCACTCACCCAATCATGGTCACTGCTGTAGGTCACTCCCACTTACCATATCACTGTCTCTGCTGTAGGTCACCCCCACTGACGCTCTCACTATCATTGCTGTAGGTTATTCCCACTGACCCAATCACGGTCACTGGTGTAGGACAATCCCACTGACCCACTCACTGTCACTGCTGTAGGTTACTCCCACTGACCCAATCCCAATCTCTGCTGTAGTTCACTCTCACTGCCCCAATCATGGTCACTGTTGCAGTTCATTCCCACAGACCCACTCACTGTCACTGCTGTAGATCACTTCCACTCATTCAATCACGGTCACTGCTTTAGGTCACTCCCACTGACCCACTCACTGTCATTGCTGTAGGTCATTCCCACTGACCCAATCACGGTCACTGCTGTAGGTCAATCCCACTGATCAACTCTCAGTCACTGCTGTAGATTACTCCCACTGACCCACTCGCTTTCACTGCTGTCGGCCACTCCCACTGACCCACTCACTGACACAGCTGTAGGTTACTCCCACTGACCCAATGACAATCACTGCTGTAGGTCACTCTCACTGTCCCAATCATGGTCACTGTTGCAGTTCATTCCCGCAGACCCACTCTCTGTCACTGCTGTAGATCCCTTCCCCTCCCTCAATCACGGTCACTGATTTAGGTCACTCCCACGGACCCAATCACAGCCACTGCTGTAGGTTACTCCAGCTGACCCAATCTCATTCACTGCTGAAGGTCATTCCCACTGACACACTCACTCTCACTGCGTAGGTCACTCCCACTGACCCAATCACAGTCACTGCTGTAGGTCATTCCCACTGACACAATCACGGTCACTGCTGTAGGTCACTCCAACTGACCTAATCACGGTCACTGCTGTAGGTCATTCCCACTGACCCAATCATCGTCAATGCTGTTGGACATTCCCACTGACCCAATCATGGTCACTGCTGTAGGTCACTCCCACTGAACAACTCATTGTCAATGCTGTCGGTCATTCCCACTGAACCACTCAATGTCACTGCTGTCAGCCACTCCCACTGACCCACTTACTGTCACTGCTGTAGATCACTCCCCTGACTCAATCACGGTCACTGCTTTAGGTCACTCCCACTGACCCAATCACAGCCACTGCTGTAGGTCACTCCCGCTGACCCAATCACAGTCACTGATGTAGGTCACTCCCACTCACCCAATCATGGTTACTGATGTAGGTCACTTCCACTGACCCAATCACGGTCACTGCTGTAGGTCAATCCCACTGACACACTCTCAGACACTGATGTAGATTACTCCCACTGACCCAATCGCGCTCACTGCTGTAGGTCATTCCCACTGACCCAATCATCGTCAATGCTGTAGGTCATTCCTACTGAACCACTCAATGTCACTGCTGTCAGCCACTCCCACTGACCCACTCACTGTCACTGATGTATGTGACTCTCACTGACCAACTCATAGTCACTGCTGTAGGTCACTACAACTCACCCAATCATGGTCACTGCTGTAGGTCACTCCCACTTACCATATCTCTGTCTCTGCTGTAGGTCACCCCCACTGACGTTCTCACTATCATTGCTGTAGGTCATTCCCACTGACCCAATCACGGTCACTGCTGTAGGTCAATCCCACTGACCCACTCTCAGTCACGGCTGTAGATTACTCCCCCTGACCCACTCACTGACACTGCTGTAGGTTACTCCCACTGACCCAATCACAATCACTGCTGTAGTTTACTCTCACTGACCCAATCATGGTCACTGCTGTAGGTCGCTCCCACTGACCGTCTCACTATCATTGCTCTCGGTCATTCCCACTTACCCAATCACGGTCACTGCTGTAGGTCAATCCCACTGACGCA
Organism: Narcine bancroftii; assembly: GCF_036971445.1. Taxonomy (NCBI): domain Eukaryota; kingdom Metazoa; phylum Chordata; class Chondrichthyes; order Torpediniformes; family Narcinidae; genus Narcine; species Narcine bancroftii. Next base: position 47,006,154 of record NC_091480.1, on the reverse strand, counting down.
CTCTCAGTCACTGCTGTCGGTCACTCCCACTGACCCACTCACTGACACTGCTGAAGGTCATTCTCACTGTCCCAATCATGGTCACTGTTGCAGTTCATTCCCACAGAACCCATCACAGCCACTGCTGTAGGTCACTCCCGCTGACTCAATCTCATTCACTGCTGAAGGTCATTCCCACTGACCCACTCACTCTCACTGCGTAGGTCGCTCCCACTAACCCAATCACAGTCACTGCGGTAGGTCATTCCCACTGACACAATCACGGTCACTGCTCTAGGTCACTCCCACTGACCCAATCGCTCTCACTGCTGTAGGTCATTCCCACTGACCCAATCATCGTCAATGCTGTTGGTCATTCCCACTGACCCAATCATGGTCACTGCTGTAGGTCACCCCCACTGAACCGCTCACTGTCACAGGTGTAGGTCATTCCTACTGAACCAATCAATGTAACTGCTGTCAGCCACTCCCACTGACCCACTCACTGTCACTGCTGTAGGTGACTCTCACTGACCAACTCATAGTCACTGCTTTAGGTCACTCCCACTCACCCAATCATGGTCACTGCTGTAGGTCACTCCCACTTACCATATCACTGTCTCTGCTGTAGGTCACCCCCACTGACGCTCTCACTATCATTGCTGTAGGTTATTCCCACTGACCCAATCACAATCACTGCTGAAGGTCATTCTCACTGTCCCAATCATGGTCACTGTTGCAGTTCATTCCCACAGAACCCATCACAGCCACTGCTGTAGGTCACTCCCGCTGACTCAATCTCATTCACTGCTGAAGGTCATTCCCACTGATCAACTCTCAGTCACTGCTGTAGGTCACTCCCACTTACCATATCACTGTCTCTGCTGTAGGTCACCCCCACTGACGCTCTCACTATCATTGCTGTAGGTTAGTCCCACTGACCCAATCACAATCACTGCTGAAGGTCATTCTCACTGTCCCAATCATGGTCACTGTTGCAGTTCATTCCCACAGAACCCATCACAGCCACTGCTGTAGGTCACTCCCGCTGACTCAATCTCATTCACTGCTGAAGGTCATTCCCACTGACCCACTCACTCTCACTGCGTAGGTCACTCCCACTAACCCAATCACAGTCACTGCGGTAGGTCATTCCCACTGACACAATCACGGTCACTGCTCTAGGTCACTCCCACTGACCCAATCGCTCTCACTGCTGTAGGTCATTCCCACTGACCCAATCATCGTCAATGCTGTTGGTCATTCCCACTGACCCAATCATGGTCACTGCTGTAGGTCACCCCCACTGAACCGCTCACTGTCACAGGTGTAGGTCATTCCTACTGAACCAATCAATGTAACTGCTGTCAGCCACTCCCACTGACCCACTCACTGTCACTGCTGTAGGTGACTCTCACTGACCAACTCATAGTCACTGCTTTAGGTCACTCCCACTCACCCAATCATGGTCACTGCTGTAGGTCACTCCCACTTACCATATCACTGTCTCTGCTGTAGGTCACCCCCACTGACGCTCTCACTATCATTGCTGTACGTTATTCCCACTGACCCAATCACGGTCACTGGTGTAGGACAATCCCACTGACCCACTCACTGTCACTGCTGTAGGTTACTCCCACTGACCCAATCCCAATCTCTGCTGTAGTTCACTCTCACTGCCCCAATCATGGTCACTGTTGCAGTTCATTCCCAGAGACCCACTCACTGTCACTGCTGTAGATCACTTCCACTCACTCAATCACGGTCACTGCTTTTGGTCACTCCCACTGACCCACTCACTATCATTGCTGTAGGTCATTCCCACTGACCCAATCACGGTCACTGCTGTAGGTCAATCCCACTGATCCACTCTCAGTCACTGCTGTAGATTACTCCCACTGACCCACTCGCTTTCACTGCTGTCGGCCACTCCCACTGACCCACTCACTGACACAGCTGTAGGTTACTCCTACTGACCCAATGACAATCACTGCTGTAGGTCACTCTCACTGTCCCAATCATGGTCACTGTTGCAGTTCATTCCCGCAGACCCACTCTCTGTCACTGCTGTAGATCCCTTCCCCTCCCTCAATCACGGTCACTGCTTTAGGTCACTCCCACTGACCCAATCACAGCCACTGCTGTAGGTTACTCCAGCTGACCCAATCTCATTCACTGCTGAAGGTCATTCCCACTGACACACTCACTCTCACTGCGTAGGTCACTCCCACTGACCCAATCACAGTCACTGCTGTAGGTCATTCCCACTGACACAATCACGGTCACTGCTGTAGGTCACTCCAACTGACCTAATCACGGTCACTGCTGTAGGTCATTCCCACTGACCCAATCATCGTCAATGCTGTTGGACATTCCCACTGACCCAATCATGGTCACTGCTGTAGGTCACTCCCACTGAACCACTCATTGTCAATGCTGTAGGTCATTCCCACTGAACCACTCAATGTCACTGCTGTCAGCCACTCCCACTGACCCACTTACTGTCACTGCTGTAGATCACTCCCCTGACTCAATCACGGTCACTGCTTTAGGTCACTCCCACTGACCCAATCACAGCCACTGCTGTAGGTCACTCCCGCTGACCCAATCACAGTCACTGATGTAGGTCACTCCCACTCACCCAATCATGGTTACTGATGTAGGTCACTTCCACTGACCCAATCACGGTCACTGCTGTAGGTCAATCCCACTGACACACTCTCAGACACTGATGTAGAGAACTCCCACTGACCCAATCGCGCTCACTGCTGTAGGTCATTCCCACTGACCCAATTATCGTCAATGCTGCAGGTCATTCCTAAAGAACCACTCAATGTCACTGCTGTCAGCCACTCCCACTGACCCACTCACTGTCTCTGCTGTATGTGACTCTCACTGACCAACTCATAGTCACTGCTGTAGGTAACTCCAACTCACCCAATCATGGTCACTGCTGTAGGTCACTCCCACTTACCATATCTGTGTCTCTGCTGTAGGTCACCCCCACTGACGCTCTCACTATCATTGCTGTAGGTCATTCCCACTGACCCAATCACGGTCACTGCTGTAGGTCAATCCCACTGACCCACTCTCAGTCACTGCTGTAGATTACTCCCCCTGAGCCACTCACTGACACTGCTGTAGGTTACTCCCACTGACCCAATCACAATCACTGCTGTAGTTTACTCTCACTGACCCAATAATGGTCACTGTTGCAGTTCATTCCGACAGACCCACTCTCTGTCACTGCTGTAGATCACTTCACCTCCCTCAATCACGGTCACTGCTTTAGGTCACTCCCACTGACCGAATCACAGCCACTGCTGTAGGTCATTCCCACTGACCCACTCACTGTCACTGCTGTAGTTCATTCCCACTGAAACACTCACTGTCACGGCTGTCAGACACTCCCACTGACCCACTCACTCTCTCTGCTGTAGGTCACTCCCACTCACCCAATCATGGTTACTCCTGTAGGTGACTTCCACTAACCCAATCATGGTCACTGCTGTAGGTCACTCCCACTGACCCACTCACTATCATTGCTGTAGGTCATTCCCACTGACCCAATCACGGTCACTGCTGTAGGTCAATCCCACTGACCCACTCTCTGTCACTGCTGTAGATTACTCCCACTGACCCACTCGCTGTCACTGCTGTCGGTCACCCCCACTGACCCACTCACTGACACAGCTGTAGGTTACTCGCACTGACCCAATGACAATCACTGCTGTAGGTCACTCTCACTGTCCCAATCATGGTCACTGTTGCAGTTCATTCCCACAGACCCACTCTCTGTCACTGCTGTAGATCCCTTCCCCTCCCTCAATCACGGTCACTGCTTTAGGTCACTCCCACAGACCCAATCAGAGCCACTGCTGTAGGTTAATCCAGCTTACCCAATCTCATTCACTGCTGAAGGTCATTCCCACTGACCCACTCACTCTCACTGCGTAGGTCACTCCCACTGACCCAATCACAGTCACTGCTGTAGGTCATTTCCACTGACACAATCATGGTCACTGCTGTAGGTCGCTCCAACTGACCCAATCACGGTCACTGCTGTAGGTCATTCCCACTGACCCAATCATCGTCAATGCTGTTGGACATTCCCACTGACTCAATCATGGTCACTGCTGTAGGTCACTCCCACTGAACCACTCATTGTCAATGCTGTAGGTCATTCCCACTGAACCAATCAGTGTCACTGCTGTCAGCCACTCCCACTGACCCACTCACTCTCACTGCTGTAGATCACTCCCACTGACTCAATCACGGTCACTGCTTTAGGTCAATCCCACTGACCCAATCACAGCCACTGCTGTAGGTCACTCCCGCTGACCCAATCACAGTCACTGCTGTAGGTCACTCCCACTGTCCCACTTACTATCATTGCTGTAAGTCATTCCCACTGACCCAATCAAGGTCACCGCTGTAGGTCAATCCCACTGACGCACTCTCAGTCACTGCTGTAGATTACTCCCACTGACCCACTCACTGTCACTGCTGAAGGTCATTCCCACTGACCCACTCACACTCACTGCGAAGGTCACTCCCACTGACCCAATCACAGTCGCTGCTGTAGGTTATTCCTACTGACACAATCACGGTCACTGCTGTATGTCACTCCCACTGACCCACTCACTGTCACTGCTGTCGATTTTTCCCACTGACCCACTCACTGACACTGCTGTAGGTTACTCCCAATGACGCTCTCACTATCATTGCTGTAGGTCATTCCCACTGACCCAATCTCGGTCACTTCTGTAGGTCAATCACAGAGACCCACTCTCTGTCACTGCTGTAGATTACTCCCACTGACCCACTCGCTGTCACTGCTGTCGGTCACCCCCACTGACCCACTCACTGACACAGGTGTAGGTTACTCTCACTGACCCAATGACAATCACTGCTGTAGGTCACTCTCACTGTCCCAATCATGGTCACTGTTGCAGTTCATTCCCACAGACCCACTCTCTGTCACTGCTGTAGATCCCTTCCCCTCCCTCAATCACGGTCACTGCTTTAGGTCACTCCCACTGACCCAATCAGAGCCACTGCTGTAGGTTAATCCAGCTTACCCAATCTCATTCACTGCTGTAGGTCATTCCTACTGAACCACTCAATGTCACTGCTGTCAGCCACTCCCACTGACCCAATCACAGCCACTGCTGTAGGTGACTATCACTGACCAACTCATAGTCACTGCTGTAGGTCAGTCCCACTCACCCAATCATGGTCACTACTGTAGGTCACTCCCACTTACCATATTACTGTCTCTGCTGTAGGTCGCCCCCACTGACGCTCTCACTATCATTGCTGTAGGTCACTCCCACTGACCCAATCACGGTCACTGCTGTAGGTCAATCCAGCTGACCCACTCTCAGTCACTGCTGTAGATTACTCCCCCTGACCAACTCACTGTCGCTGCTGTCTGTCACTCCCACTGACCCACAGACAGTCACTGCTGAAGGTTACTCCCACTGTCCCAAGCACAGTCACTGCTGTAGGTCGCTCTCACTGTCCCAATCATGGTCACTGTTGCAGATGATTTCCCCAGACCCACTCACTGGCACTGCGTAGGTCACTCCCACTGACCCTATCATAGACACTGCTGTAGGTCATTCCCTCTGACCCAATCATGGTCACTGCTGTAGGTCACTCCCACTGACCCACTCACTATCATTGCTGTAGGTCATTCCCATTGACCCAATCACGGTCACTGCTGTAGGTTAATCCCACTGACGCACTCTCAGTCACTCACCCAATCATGGTTACTGATGTAGGTCACTCCCACTGACCCAATCATGGTCACTGCAGTAGGTGGCTCCCACTTACCTAATCACGTTCTCTGCTGTAGGTCACTCCCACTGACCGTCTCACTATCATTGCTGTAGGTCATTCCCACTGACCCACTCACTGTCACTGCTGTCGGTCACTCCCACTGACCCACTCACTGACACTGCTGTACGTTACTCCCACTGACCCAATCACAATCACTGCTGTAGTTCACTCTAACTGTCCCAATCATGGTCACTGTTGCAGATGATTCCCACAGACCCACTCACTGTCACTGCGTAGGTCACTCCCACTGACCCTATCATAGTCACTGCTGTAGGTCACTCCCGCTGACCCAATCACAGTCACTGCTGTAGGTCATTCCCACTGATCCACTCACTCTAACAGCTGTAGGGTACTGCAACTGGCCCAATCACGGTCACTGCTGTAGGTCACTCCCATTGCCCCAATCACAGTCACTGCTGTATGTCATTCCCACTGACCCAATTAATGTCGCTGCTGTAGGTCATTCCCACTGACCCAATCACAGTCACTGCTGTAGGTCTTTCCCACTGACCATATCATGGTCACTGCTGTAGGTCAATCCCACTGACCCACTCACTGTCGAAGCTGTAGGTAATTCCCACTGAAACACTCACTGTCACTGCTGTCAACCACTCCCACTGACCCACTCACTGTCACTGCTGATTGCCACTCCTACTCACCCAATCATTGTTACTGCTGTAGGTCACTCCCACTGACCCAATCATGGTCACTGCTGTAGGTCGCTCCCACTGACCGTCTCACTATCATTGCTCTCGGTCATTCCCACTTACCCAATCACGGTCACTGCTGTAGGTCAATCCCACTGACGCACTCTCAGTCACTGCTGTCGGTCACTCCCACTGACCCACTCACTGACACTGCTGTAGGTTACTCCCACTGACCCAATCACAATCACTGCTGAAGGTCATTCTCACTGTCCCAATCATGGTCACTGTTGCAGTTCATTCCCACAGAACCCATCACAGCCACTGCTGTAGGTCACTCCCGCTGACTCAATCTCATTCACTGCTGAAGGTCATTCCCACTGACCCACTCACTCTCACTGCGTAGGTCACTCCCACTGACCCAATCACAGTCACTGCGGTAGGTCATTCCCACTGACACAATCACGGTCACTGCTCTAGGTCACTCCCACTTACCCAATCGCTCTCACTGCTGTAGGTCATTCCCACTGACCCAATCATGGTCACTGCTGTAGGTCACCCCCACTGAACCGCTCACTGTCACAGGTGTAGGTCATTCCTACTGAACCAATCAATGTAACTGCTGTCAGCCACTCCCACTGACCCACTCACTGTCACTGCTGTAGGTGACTCTCACTTACCAACTCATAGTCACTGCTTTAGGTCACTCCCACTCACCCAATCATGGTCACTGCTGTAGGTCACTCCCACTTACCATATCACTGTCTCTGCTGTAGGTCACCCCCACTGACGCTCTCACTATCATTGCTGTAGGTTATTCCCACTGACCCAATCACGGTCACTGGTGTAGGACAATCCCACTGACCCACTCACTGTCACTGCTGTAGGTGACTCCCACTGACCCAATCCCAATCTCTGCTGTAGTTCACTCTCACTGCCCCAATCATGGTCACTGTTGCAGTTCATTCCCACAGACCCACTCACTGTCACTGCTGTAGATCACTTCCACTCACTCAATCACGGTCACTGCTTTAGGTCACTCCCACTGACCCACTCATTATCATTGCTGTAGGTCATTCCCACTGACCCAATCACGGTCACTGCTGTAGGTCAATCCAACTGATCCACTCTCAGTCACTGCTGTAGATTACTCCCACTGACCCACTCGCTTTCACTGCTGTCGGCCACTCCCACTGACCCACTCACTGACACAGCTGTAGGTTACTCCCACTGACCCAATGACAATCACTGCTGTAGGTCACTCTCACTGTCCCAATCATGGTCACTGTTGCAGTTCATTCCCGCAGACCCACTCTCTGTAACTGCCATAGATCCCTTCCCCTCCCTCAATCACGGTCACTGCTTTAGGTCACTCCCACTGACCCAATCACAGCCACTGCTGTAGGTTACTCCAGCTGACCCAATCTCATTCACTGCTGAAGGTCATTCCCACTGACACACTCACTCTCACTGCGTAGGTCACTCCCACTGACCCAATCACAGTCACTGCTGTAGGTCATTCCCACTGACACAATCACGGTCACTGCTGTAGGTCACTCCAACTGACCTAATCACGGTCACTGCTCTAGGTCATTCTCACTGACTCAATCATCGTCAATGCTGTTGGACATTCCCACTGACCCAATCGCTCTCACTGCTGTAGGTCATTCCCACTGACCCAATCATCGTCAATGCTGTTGGTCATTCCCACTGACCCAATCATGGTCACTGCTGTAGGTCACCCCCACTGAACCGCTCACTGTCACAGGTGTAGGTCATTCCTACTGAACCAATCAATGTAACTGCTGTCAGCCACTCCCACTGACCCACTCACTGTCACTGCTGTAGGTGACTCTCACTGACCAACTCATAGTCACTGCTTTAGGTCACTCCCACTCACCCAATCATGGTCACTGCTGTAGGTCACTCCCACTTACCATATCACTGTCTCTGCTGTAGGTCACCCCCACTGACGCTCTCACTATCATTGCTGTACGTTATTCCCACTGACCCAATCACGGTCACTGGTGTAGGACAATCCCACTGACCCACTCACTGTCACTGCTGTAGGTTACTCCCACTGACCCAATCCCAATCTCTGCTGTAGTTCACTCTCACTGCCCCAATCATGGTCACTGTTGCAGTTCATTCCCACAGACCCACTCTCTGTCACTGCTGTAGATCACTTCCACTCATTCAATCACGGTCACTGCTTTAGGTCACTCCCACTGACCCACTCACTGTCATTGCTGTAGGTCATTCCCACTGACCCAATCACGGTCACTGCTGTATGTCAATCCCACTGATCAACTCTCAGTCACTGCTGTAGATTACTCCCACTGACCCACTCGCTTTCACTGCTGTCGGCCACTCCCACTGACCCACTCACTGACACAGCTGTAGGTTACTCCCACTGACCCAATGACAATCACTGCTGTAGGTCACTCTCACTCTCCCAATCATGGTCACTGTTGCAGTTCATTCCCGCAGACCCACTCTCTGTCACTGCTGTAGATCCCTTCCCCTCCCTCAATCACGGTCACTGATTTAGGTCACTCCCACGGACCCAATCACAGCCACTGCTGTAGGTTACTCCAGCTGACCCAATCTCATTCACTGCTGAAGGTCATTCCCACTGACAAACTCACTCTCACTGCGTAGGTCACTCCCACTGACCCAATCACAGTCACTGCTGTAGGTCATTCCCACTGACACAATCACGGTCACTGCTGTAGGTCACTCCGACTGACCTAATCACGGTCACTGCTGTAGGTCATTCCAACTGACCCAATCATCGTCAATGCTGTTGGACATTCCCACTGACCCAATCATGGTCACTGCTGTAGGTCACTCCCACTGAACCACTCATTGTCAATGCTGTCGGTCATTCCCACTGAACCACTCAATGTCACTGCTGTCAGCCACTCCCACTGACCCACTTACTGTCACTGCTGTAGATCACTCCCCTGACTCAATCACGGTCACTGCTTTAGGTCACTCCCACTGACCCAATCACAGCCACTGCTGTAGGTCACTCCCGCTGACCCAATCACAGTGACTGATGTAGGTCACTCCCACTCACCCAATCATGGTTACTGATGTAGGTCACTTCCACTGACCCAATCACGGTCACTGCTGTAGGTCAATCCCACTGACACACTCTCAGACACTGATGTAGATTACTCCCACTGACCCAATCGCGCTCACTGCTGTAGGTCATTCCCACTGACCCAATCATCGTCAATTCTGTAGGTCATTCCTACTGAACCACTCAATGTCACTGCTGTCAGCCACTCCCACTGACCCACTCACTGTCACTGATGTATGTGACTCTCACTGACCAACTCATAGTCACTGCTGTAGGTCACTACAACTCACCCAATCATGGTCACTGCTGTAGGTCACTCCCACTTACCATATCTCTGTCTCTGCTGTAGGTCACCCCCACTGACGTTCTCACTATCATTGCTGTAGGTCATTCCCACTGACCCAATCACGGTCACTGCTGTAGGTCAATCCCACTGACCCACTCTCAGTCACTGCTGTAGATTACTCCCCCTGACCCACTCACTGACACTGCTGTAGGTTACTCCCACTGACCCAATCACAATCACTGCTGTAGTTTACTCTCACTGTCCCAATAATGGTCACTGTTGCAGTTCATTCCGACAGACCCACTCTCTGTCACTGCTGTAGATCACTTCACCTCCCTCAATCACGGTCACTGCTTTAGGTCACTCCCACTGACCGAATCACAGCCACTGCTGTAGGTCATTCCCACTGACACAATCACGGTCACTGCTCTAGGTCACTCCCACTTACCCAATCGCTCTCACTGCTGTAGGTCATTCCCACTGACCCAATCATCGTCAATGCTGTTGGTTATTCCCACTGACCCAATCATGGTCACTGCTGTAGGTCACCCCCACTGAACCGCTCACTGTCACAGGTGTAGGTCATTCCTACTGAACCAATCAATGTAACTGCTGTCAGCCACTCCCACTGACCCACTCACTGTCACTGCTGTAGGTGACTCTCACTGACCAACTCATAGTCACTGCTTTAGGTCACTCCAACTCACCCAATCATGGTCACTGCTGTAGGTCACTCCCACTTACCATATCACTGTCTCTGCTGTAGGTCACCCCCACTGACGCTCTCACTATCATTGCTGTAGGTTATTCCCACTGACCCAATCACGGTCACTGGTGTAGGACAATCCCACTGACCCACTCAGTGTCACTGCTGTAGGTTACACCCACTGACCCAATCCCAATCTCTGCTGTAGTTCACTCTCACTGCCCCAATCATGGTCACTGTTGCAGTTCATTCCCACAGACCCACTCACTGTCACTGCTGTAGATCACTTCCACTCACTCAATCACGGTCACTGCTTTAGGTCACTCCCACTGACCCACTCATTATCATTGCTGTAGGTCATTCCCACTGACCCAATCACGGTCACTGCTGTAGGTCAATCCAACTGATCCACTCTCAGTCACTGCTGTAGATTACTCCCACTGACCCACTCGCTTTCACTGCTGTCGGCCACTCCCACTGACCCACTCACTGACACAGCTGTAGGTTACTCCCACTGACCCAATGACAATCACTGCTGTAGGTCACTCCCACTGACCCAATCACAGCCACTGCTGTAGGTTACTCCAGCTGACCCAATCTCATTCACTGCTGAAGGTCATTCCCACTGACACACTCACTCTCACTGCGTAGGTCACTCCCACTGACCCAATAACAGTCACTGCTGTAGGTCATTCCCACTGACACAATCACGGTCACTGCTGTAGGTCACTCCAACTGACCTAATCACGGTCACTGCTCTAGGTCATTCTCACTGACTCAATCATCGTCAATGCTGTTGGACATTCCCACTGACCCAATCGCTCTCACTGCTGTAGGTCATTCCCACTGACCCAATCATCGTCAATGCTGTTGGTCATTCCCACTGACCCAATCATGGTCACTGCTGTAGGTCACCCCCACTGAACCGCTCACTGTCACAGGTGTAGGTCATTCCTACTGAACCAATCAATGTAACTGCTGTCAGCCACTCCCACTGACCCACTCACTGTCACTGCTGTAGGTGACTCTCACTGACCAACTCATAGTCACTGCTTTAGGTCACTCCCACTCACCCAATCATGGTCACTGCTGTAGGTCACTCCCACTTACCATATCACTGTCTCTGCTGTAGGTCACCCCCACTGACGCTCTCACTATCATTGCTGTAGGTTATTCCCACTGACCCAATCACGGTCACTGGTGTAGGACAATCCCACTGACCCACTCACTGTCACTGCTGTAGGTTACTCCCACTGACCCAATCCCAATCTCTGCTGTAGTTCACTCTCACTGCCGCAATCATGGTCACTGTTGCAGTTCATTCCCACAGACCCACTCACTGTCACTGCTGTAGATCACTTCCACTCATTCAATCACGGTCACTGCTTTAGGTCACTCCCACTGACCCACTCACTGTCATTGCTGTAGGTCATTCCCACTGACCCAATCACGGTCACTGCTGTAGGTCAATCCCACTGATCAACTCTCAGTCACTGCTGTAGATTACTCCCACTGACCCACTCGCTTTCACTGCTGTCGGCCACTCCCACTGACCCACTCACTGACACAGCTATAGGTTACTCCCACTGACCCAATGACAATCACTGCTGTAGGTCACTCTCACTGTCCCAATCATGGTCACTGTTGCAGTTCATTCCCGCAGACCCACTCTCTGTCACTGCTGCAGATCCCTTCCCCTCCCTCAATCACGGTCACTGATTTAGGTCACTCCCACGGACCCAATCACAGCCACTGCTGTAGGTTACTCCAGCTGACCCAATCTCATTCACTGCTGAAGGTCATTCCCACTGACACACTCACTCTCACTGCGTAGGTCACTCCCACTGACCCAATCACAGTCACTGCTGTAGGTCATTCCCACTGACACAATCACGGTCACTGCTGTAGGTCACTCCAACTGACCTAATCACGGTCACTGCTGTAGGTCATTCCCACTGACCCAATCATCGTCAATGCTGTTGGACATTCCCACTGACCCAATCATGGTCACTGCTGTAGGTCACTCCCACTGAACCACTCATTGTCAATGCTGTCGGTCATTCCCACTGAACCACTCAATGTCACTGCTGTCAGCCACTCCCACTGACCCACTTACTGTCACTGCTGTAGATCACTCCCCTGACTCAATCACGGTCACTGCTTTAGGTCACTCCCACTGACCCAATCACAGCCACTGCTCTAGGTCACTCCCGCTGACCCAATCACAGTCACTGATGTAGGTCACTCCCACTCACCCAATCATGGTTACTGATGTAGGTCACTTCCACTGACCCAATCACGGTCACTGCTGTAGGTCAATCCCACTGACACACTCTCAGACACTGATGTAGATTACTCCCACTGACCCAATCGCGCTCACTGCTGTAGGTCATTCCCACTGACCCAATCATCGTCAATGCTGTAGGTCATTCCTACTGAACCACTCAATGTCACTGCTGTCAGCCACTCCCACTGACCCACTCACTGTCACTGATGTATGTGACTCTCACTGACCAACTCATAGTCACTGCTGTAGGTCACTACAACTCACCCAATCATGGTCACTGCTGTAGGTCACTCCCACTTACCATATCTCTGTCTCTGCTGTAGGTCACCCCCACTGACGTTCTCACTATCATTGCTGTAGGTCATTCCCACTGACCCAATCACGGTCACTGCTGTAGGTCAATCCCACTGACCCACTCTCAGTCACTGCTGTAGATTACTCCCCCTGACCCACTCACTGACACTGCTGTAGGTTACTCCCACTGACCCAATCACAATCACTGCTGTAGTTTACTCTCACTGTCCCAATAATGGTCACTGTTGCAGTTCATTCCGACAGACCCACTCTCTGTCACTGCTGTAGATCACTTCACCTCCCTCAATCACGGTCACTGCTTTAGGTCACTCCCACTGACCGAATCACAGCCACTGCTGTAGTTCATTCCCACTGACCCACTCACTGTCACTGCTGTAGTTCATTCCCACTGAAACACTCACTGTCACGGCTGTCAGACACTCCCACTGACCCACTCACTCTCTCTGCTGTAGGTCACTCCCACTCACCCAATCATGGTTACTCCTGTAGGTGACTTCCACTAACCCAATCATGGTCACTGCTGTAGGTCACTACCACTGACCCACTCACTATCATTGCTGTAGGTCATTCCCACTGACCCAATCACGGTCACTGCTGTAGGTCAATCCCACTGACCCACTCTCTGTCACTGCTGTAGATTACTCCCACTGACCCACTCGCTGTCACTGCTGTCGGTCACCCCCACTGACCCACTCACTGACACAGCTGTAGGTTACTCCCACTGACCCAATGACAATCACTGCTGTAGGTCACTCTCACTGTCCCAATCATGGTCACTGTTGCAGTTCATTCCAACAGACCCACTCTCTGTCACTGCTGTAGATCCCTTCCCCTCCCTCAATCACGGTCACTGCTTTAGGTCACTCCCACTGACCCAATCAGAGCCACTACTGTAGGTTAATCCAGCTTACCCAATCTCATTCACTGCTGAAGGTCATTCCCACTGACCCACTCACTCTCACTGCGTAGGTCACTCCCACTGACCCAATCACAGTCACTGCTGTAGGTCATTTCCACTGACACAATCACGGTCACTGCTGTAGGTCGCTCCATCTGACCCAATCACGGTCACTGCTGTAGGTCATTCCCACTGACCCAATCATCGTCAATGCTGTTGGACATTCCCACTGACTCAATCATGGTCACTGCTGTAGGTCACTCCCACTGAACCACTCATTGTCAATGCTGTAGGTCATTCCCACTGAACCAATCAGTGTCACTGCTGTCAGCCACTCCCACTGTCCCACTTACTATCATTGCTGTAAGTCATTCCCACTGACCCAATCAAGGTCACTGCTGTAGGTCAATCCCACTGACGCACTCTCAGTCACTGCTGTAGATTACTCCCACTGACCCACTCACTGTCACTGCTGAAGGTCATTCCCACTGACGCACTCACACTCACTGCGTAGGTCACTCCCACTGACCCAATCACAGTCGCTGCTGTAGGTTATTCCTACTGACACAATCACGGTCACTGCTGTATGTCACTCCCACTGACCCACTCACTGTCACTGCTGTCGATTTTTCCCACTGACCCACTCACTGACACTGCTGTAGGTTATTCCCAATGACGCTCTCACTATCATTGCTGTAGGTCATTCCCACTGACCCAATCTCGGTCACTTCTGTAGGTCAATCACAGAGACCCACTCTCTGTCACTGATGTAGATTACTCCCCCTGACCAACTCACTGTCGCTGCTGTCTGTCACTCCCACTGACCCACAGACAGTCACTGCTGAAGGTTACTCCCACTGACCCAAGCACAGTCACTGCTGTAGGTCGCTCTCACTGTCCCAATCATGGTCACTGTTGCAGATGATTCCCCCAGACCCACTCACTGGCACTGCGTAGGTCACTCCCACTGACCCTATCATAGACACTGCTGTAGGTCATTCCCACTGACACAATCATGGTCACTGCTGTAGGTCACTCCCACTGACCCACTCACTATCATTGCTGTAGGTCATTCCCATTGACCCAATCACGGTCACTGCTGTAGGTTAATCCCACTGACGCACTCTCAGTCACTCACCCAATCATGGTTACTGATGTAGGTCACTCCCACTGACCCAATCATGGTCACTGCTGTAGGTGGCTCCCACTTAACTAATAACGGTCTCTGCTGCAGGTCACTCCCACTAACCGTCTCACTATCATTGCTGTAGGTCATTCCCACTGACCCACTCACTGTCACTGCTGTCGGTCACTCCCACTGACCCACTCACTGACACTGCTGTACGTTACTCCCACTGACCCAATCACAATCACTGCTGTAGTTCACTCTCACTGTCCCAATCATCGTCACTGTTGCAGATGATTCCCACAGACCCACTCACTGTCACTGCGTAGGTCACTCCCACTGACCCTATCATAGTCACTGCTGTAGGTCACTCCCGCTGACCCAATCACAGTCACTGCTGTAGGTCATTCCCACTGATCCACTCACTCTAACAGCTGTAGGGTACTGCAACTGGCCCAATCACGGTCACTGCTGTAGGTCACTCCCATTGCCCCAATCACAGTCACTGCTGTATGTCATTCCCACTGACCCAATTAATGTCTCTGCTGTAGGTCATTCCCACTGACCCAATCACAGTCACTGCTGTAGGTCTTTCCCACTGAACATATCATGGTCACTGCTGTAGGTCAATCCCACTGTCCCACTCACTGTCGAAGCTGTAGGTAATTCCCACTGAAACACTCACTGTCACTGCTGTCAACCACTCCCACTGACCCACTCACTGTCACTGCTGATTGCCACTCCCACTCACCCAATCATTGTTACTGCTGTAGGTCACTCCCACTGACCCAATCATGGTCACTGCTGTAGATCGCTCCCACTGACCGTCTCACTATCATTGCTCTCGGTCATTCCCACTTACCCAATCACGGTCACTGCTGTAGGTCAATCCCACTGACGCACTCTCAGTCACTGCTGTCGGTCACTCCCACTGACCCACTCACTGACACTGCTGTAGGTTACTCCCACTGACCCAATCACAATCACTGCTGAAGGTCATTCTCACTGTCCCAATCATGGTCACTCTTGCAGTTCATTCCCACAGAACCCATCACTGCCACTGCTGTAGGTCACTCCCGCTGACTCAATCTCATTCACTGCTGAAGGTCATTCCCACTGACCCACTCACTCTCACTGCGTAGGTCACTCCCACTGACCCAATCGCTCTCACTGCTGCAGGTCATTCCCACTGACCCAATCATCGTCAATGCTGTTGGTCATTCCCACTGACCCAATCATGGTCACTGCTGTAGGTCACCCCCACTGAACCGCTCACTGTCACAGGTGTAGGTCATTCCTACTGAACCAATCAATGTAACTGCTGTCAGCCACTCCCACTGACCCACTCACTGTCACTGCTGTAGGTGACTCTCACTGACCAACTCATAGTCACTGCTTAAGGTCACTCCCACTCACCCAATCATGGTCACTGCTGTAGGTCACTCCCACTACCATATCACTGTCTCTGCTGTAGGTCACCACCACTGACGCTCTCACTATCATTGCTGTAGGTTATTCCCACTGACCCAATCACGGTCACTGGTGTAGGACAATCCCACTGACCCACTCACTGTCACTGCTGTAGGTTACTCCCACTGACCCAATCCCAATCTCTGCTGTAGTTCACTCTCACTGCCCCAATCATGGTCACTGTTGCAGTTCATTCCCACAGACCCACTCACTGTCACTGCTGTAGATCACTTCCCCTCACTCAATCACGGTCACTGCTTTAGGTCACTCCCACTGAACCACTCACTGTCATTGCTGTAGGTCATTCCCACTGACCCAATCACGGTCACTGCTGTAGGTCAATCCCACTGATCCACTCTCAGTCATTGCTGTAGATTACTCCCACTGACCCACTCGCTTTCACTGCTGTCGGCCACTCCCACTGACCCACTCACTGACACAGCTGTAGGTTACTCCCACTGACCCAATGACAATCACTGCTGTAGGTCACTCTCACTGTCCCAATCATGGTCACTGTTGCAGTTCATTCCCGCAGACCCACTCTCTGTCACTGCTGCAGATCCCTTCCCCTCCCTCAATCACGGTCACTGCTTTAGGTCACTCCCACTGACCCAATCACAGCCACTGCTGTAGGTTACTCCAGCTGACCCAATCTCATTCACTGCTGAAAGTCATTCCCACTGACACACTCACTCTCACTGCGTAGGTCACTCCCACTGACCCAATCACAGTCACTGCTGTAGGTCATTCCCACTGACACAATCACGGTCACTGCTGTAGGTCACTCCAACTGACCTAATCACGGTCACTGCTGTAGGTCATTCTCACTGACTCAATCATCGTCAATGCTGTTGGACATTCCCACTGACCCAATCATGATCACTGCTGTAGGTCACTCCCACTGAACCACTCATTGTCAATGCTGTAGGTCATTCCCACTGAACCACTCAATGTCACTGCTGTCAGCCACTCCCACTGACCCACTTACTGTCACTGCTGTAGATCACTCCCCTGACTCAATCACGGTCACTGCTTTAGGTCACTCCCACTGACCCAATCACAGCCACTGCTTTAGGTCACTCCCGCTGACCCAATCACAGTCACTGATGTAGGTCACTCCCACTCACCCAATCATGGTTACTGATGTAGGTCACTTCCACTGACCCAATCACGGTCACTGCTGTAGGTCAATCCCACTGACACACTCTCAGACACTGATGTAGATTACTCCCACTGACCCAATTACAGCCACTGCTGTAGGTCACTCCCGCTGACCCAATCACAGTCACTGATGTAGGGCACTCCCACTCACCCAATCATGGTTCCTGATGTAGGTCACTTCCACTGACCCAATCATGGTCACTGCTGTAGGTCACTCCCACTGACCCACTCACTATCATTGCTGTAGGTCATTCCCACTGACCCAATCACGGTCACTGCTGTAGGTCAATTCCACTGACGCACTCTCAGTCACTGCTGTAGATTACTCCCACTGACCCACTCACTGTCACTGCTGAAGGTCATTCCCACTGACCCACTCACACTCACTGCGTAGGTCACTCCCACTGACCCAATCACTGTCACTGCTGTAGGTCATTCCTACTGACACAATCGCGGTCACTGCAGTATGTCACTCCCACTGACCCAATCACTGTCACTGCTGAAGGTCATTCCCACTGACCCACTCACACTCACTGCGTAGGTCACTCCCACTGACCCAATCACAGCCACTGCTGTAGGTCACTCGCGCTGACCCAATCACAGTCACTGATGTAGGTCACTCCCACTCACCCAATCATGGTTACTGATGTAGGTCACTTCCACTGACCCAATCATGGTCACTGCAGTAGGTCACTCCCACTGACCCACTCACTATCATTGCTGTAGGTCATTCCCACTGACCCAATCACGGTCACTACTGTAGGTCAATCCCACTGACGCACTCTCAGACACTGCTGTAGTTTACTCCCACTGACCCACTCACTGTCACTGCTGAAGGTCATTCCCACTGACCCACTCAAACTCACTGCGTAGGTCACTCCAAATGACCCAATCACTGTCCCTGCTGTAGGTCATTCGTACCGACACAATCTCGGTCACTGCAGTATGTCACTCCCACTGACCCAATCACGGTCACTGCTGTAGGTCATTCCCACAGACCGAATCATCGTCACTGCTGTAGGTCACTCCCACTGACCCACTCACTATCATTGCTGTAGGTCATTCCCACAGACCCACTCACTGTCACTGCGTAGGTCACTCCCACTGACCCTATCATAGTCACTGCTGTAGGTCACTCCCGCTGACCCAATCACAGTCACTGCTGTAGGTCATTCAAACTGATCCACTCACTCTAACAGCTGTAGAGTACTGCAACTGGCCCAATCACGGTCACTGCTGTAGGTCACTCCCATTGCCCCAATCACAGTCACTGCTGTATGTCATTCCCACTGACCCAATTAATGTCGCTGCTGTAGGTCATTCCCACTGACCCAATCACAGTCACTGCTGTAGGTCTTTCCCACTGACCATATCATGGTCACTGCTGTAGGTCAATCCCACTGTCCCACTCACTGTCGAAGCTGTAGGTAATTCCCACTGAAACACTCACTGTCACTGCTGACAACCACTCCCACTGACCCACTCACTGTCACTGCTGATTGCCACTCCCACTCACCCAATCATTGTTACTGCTGTAGGTCACTCCCACTGACCCAATCATGGTCACTGCTGTAGATCGCTCCCACTGACCGTCTCACTATCATTGCTCTCGGTCATTCCCACTTACCCAATCACGGTCACTGCTGTAGGTCAATCCCACTGACGCACTCTCAGTCACTGCTGTCGGTCACTCCCACTGACCCACTCACTGACACTGCTGTAGGTTACTCCCACTGACCCAATCACAATCACTGCTGAAGGTCATTCTCACTGTCCCAATCATGGTCACTGTTGCAGTTCATTCCCACAGAACCCATCACAGCCACTGCTGTAGGTCACTCCCGCTGACTAAATCTCATTCACTGCTGAAGGTCATTCCCACTGACCCACTCACTCTCACTGCGTAGGTCACTCCCACTGACCCAATCACAGTCACTGCGGTAGGTCATTCCCACTGACACAATCACGGTCACTGCTCTAGGTCACTCCCACTGACCCAATCGCTCTCACTGCTGTAGGTCATTCCCACTGACCCAATCATCGTCAATGCTGTTGGTCATTCCCACTGACCCAATCATGGTCACTGCTGTAGGTCACCCCCACTGAACCGCTCACTGTCACAGGTGTAGGTCATTCCTACTGAACCAATCAATGTAACTGCTGTCAGCCACTCCCACTGACCCACTCACTGTCACTGCTGTAGGTGACTCTCACTGACCAACTCATAGTCACTGCTTTAGGTCACTCCCACTCACCCAATCATGGTCACTGCTGTAGGTCACTCCCACTTACCATATCACTGTCTCTGCTGTAGGTCACCTCCACTGACGCTCTCACTATCATTGCTGTAGGTTATTCCCACTGACCCAATCACGGTCACTGGTGTAGGACAATCCCACTGACCCACTCACTGTCACTGCTGTAGGTTACTCCCACTGACCCAATCCCAATCTCTGCTGTAGTTCACTCTCACTGCCCCAATCATGGTCACTGTTGCAGTTCATTCCCACAGACCCACTCACTGTCACTGCTGTAGATCACTTCCCCTCACTCAATCACGGTCACTGCTTTAGGTCACTCCCACTGACCCACTCACTGTCATTGCTGTAGGTCATTCCCACTGACCCAATCACGGTCACTGCTGTAGGTCAATCCCACTGATCCACTCTCAGTCACTGCTGTAGATTACTCCCACTGACCCACTCGCTTTCACTGCTGTCGGCCACTCCCACTGACCCACTCACTGACACAGCTGTAGGTTACTCCCACTGACCCAATGACAATCACTGCTGTAGGTCACTCTCACTGTCCCAATCATGGTCACTGTTGCAGTTCATTCCCGCAGACCCACTCTCTGTCACTGCTGCAGATCCCTTCCCCTCCCTCAATCACGGTCACTGCTTTAGGTCACTCCCACTGACCCAATCACAGCCACTGCTGTAGGTTACTCCAGCTGACCCAATCTCATTCACTGCTGAAGGTCATTCCCACTGACAAACTCACTCTCACTGCGTAGGTCACTCCCACTGACCCAATCACAGTCACTGCTGTAGGTCATTCCCACTGACACAATCACGGTCACTGCTGTAGGTCACTCCAACTGACCTAATCACGGTCACTGCTGTAGGTCATTCCCACAGACCGAATCATCGTCACTGCTGTAGGTCACTCCCACTGACCCACTCACTATCATTGCTGTAGGTCATTCCCACAGACCCACTCACTGTCACTGCGTAGGTCACTCCCACTGACCCTATCATAGTCACTGCTGTAGGTCACTCCCGCTGACCCAATCACAGTCACTGCTGTAGGTCATTCAAACTGATCCACTCACTCTAACAGCTGTAGGGTACT
The DNA here is from genome assembly GCF_036971445.1 of Narcine bancroftii. Taxonomy (NCBI): domain Eukaryota; kingdom Metazoa; phylum Chordata; class Chondrichthyes; order Torpediniformes; family Narcinidae; genus Narcine; species Narcine bancroftii. Next base: position 46,984,996 of record NC_091480.1, on the reverse strand, counting down.
GCAACTGGCCCAATCACGGTCACTGCTGTAGGTCACTCCCATTGCCCCAATCACAGTCACTGCTGTATGTCATTCCCACTGACCCAATTAATGTCGCTGCTGTAGGTCATTCCCACTGACCCAATCACAGTCACTGCTGTAGGTCTTTCCCACTGACCATATCATGGTCACTGCTGTAGGTCAATCCCACTGTCCCACTCACTGTCGAAGCTGTAGGTAATTCCCACTGAAACACTCACTGTCACTGCTGTCAACCACTCCCACTGACCCACTCACTGTCACTGCTGATTGCCACTCCCACTCACCCAATCATTGTTACTGCTGTAGGTCACTCCCACTGACCCAATCATGGTCACTGCTGTAGATCGCTCCCACTGACCGTCTCACTATCATTGCTCTCGGTCATTCCCACTTACCCAATCACGGTCACTGCTGTAGGTCAATCCCACTGACGCACTCTCAGTCACTGCTGTCGGTCACTCCCACTGACCCACTCACTGACACTGCTGTAGGTTACTCCCACTGACCCAATCACAATCACTGCTGAAGGTCATTCTCACTGTCCCAATCATGGTCACTGTTGCAGTTCATTCCCACAGAACCCATCACAGCCACTGCTGTAGGTCACTCCCGCTGACTCAATCTCATTCACTGCTGAAGGTCATTCCCACTGACCCACTCACTCTCACTGCGTAGGTCACTCCCACTGACCCAATCACAGTCACTGCGGTAGGTCATTCCCACTGACACAATCACGGTCACTGCTCTAGGTCACTCCCACTGACCCAATCGCTCTCACTGCTGTAGGTCATTCCCACTGACCCAATCATCGTCAATGCTGTTGGTCATTCCCACTGACCCAATCATGGTCACTGCTGTAGGTCACCCCCACTGAACCGCTCACTGTCACAGGTGTAGGTCATTCCTACTGAACCAATCAATGTAACTGCTGTCAGCCACTCCCACTGACCCACTCACTGTCACTGCTGTAGGTGACTCTCACTGACCAACTCATAGTCACTGCTTTAGGTCACTCCCACTCACCCAATCATGGTCACTGCTGTAGGTCACTCCCACTTACCATATCACTGTCTCTGCTGTAGGTCACCTCCACTGACGCTCTCACTATCATTGCTGTAGGTTATTCCCACTGACCCAATCACGGTCACTGGTGTAGGACAATCCCACTGACCCACTCACTGTCACTGCTGTAGGTTACTCCCACTGACCCAATCCCAATCTCTGCTGTAGTTCACTCTCACTGCCCCAATCATGGTCACTGTTGCAGTTCATTCCCACAGACCCACTCACTGTCACTGCTGTAGATCACTTCCCCTCACTCAATCACGGTCACTGCTTTAGGTCACTCCCACTGACCCACTCACTGTCATTGCTGTAGGTCATTCCCACTGACCCAATCACGGTCACTGCTGTAGGTCAATCCCACTGATCCACTCTCAGTCACTGCTGTAGATTACTCCCACTGACCCACTCGCTTTCACTGCTGTCGGCCACTCCCACTGACCCACTCACTGACACAGCTGTAGGTTACTCCCACTGACCCAATGACAATCACTGCTGTAGGTCACTCTCACTGTCCCAATCATGGTCACTGTTGCAGTTCATTCCCGCAGACCCACTCTCTGTCACTGCTGCAGATCCCTTCCCCTCCCTCAATCACGGTCACTGCTTTAGGTCACTCCCACTGACCCAATCACAGCCACTGCTGTAGGTTACTCCAGCTGACCCAATCTCATTCACTGCTGAAGGTCATTCCCACTGACAAACTCACTCTCACTGCGTAGGTCACTCCCACTGACCCAATCACAGTCACTGCTGTAGGTCATTCCCACTGACACAATCACGGTCACTGCTGTAGGTCACTCCAACTGACCTAATCACGGTCACTGCTGTAGGTCATTCTCACTGACTCAATCATCGTCAATGCTGTTGGACATTCCCACTGACCCAATCATGATCACTGCTGTAGGTCACTCCCACTGAACCACTCATTGTCAATGCTGTAGGTCATTCCCACTGAACCACTCAATGTCACTGCTGTCAGCCACTCCCACTGACCCACTTACTGTCACTGCTGTAGATCACTCCCCTGACTCAATCACGGTCACTGCTTTAGGTCACTCCCACTGACCCAATCACAGCCACTGCTTTAGGTCACTCCCGCTGACCCAATCACAGTCACTGATGTAGGTCACTCCCACTCACCCAATCATGGTTACTGATGTAGGTCACTTCCACTGACCCAATCACGGTCACTGCTGTAGGTCAATCCCACTGACACACTCTCAGACACTGATGTAGATTACTCCCACTGACCCAATTACAGCCACTGCTGTAGGTCACTCCCGCTGACCCAATCACAGTCACTGATGTAGGTCACTCCCACTCACCCAATCATGGTTCCTGATGTAGGTCACTTCCACTGACCCAATCATGGTCACTGCTGTAGGTCATTCCCACTGACACACTCACACTCACTGCGTAGGTCACTCCCACTGACCCAATCACTGTCACTGCTGTAGGTCATTCCTACTGACACAATCGCGGTCACTGCAGTATGTCACTCCCACTGACCCAATCACTGTCACTGCTGAAGGTTATTCCCACTGACCCACTCACACTCACTGCGTAGGTCACTCCCACTGACCCAATCACAGCCACTGCTGTAGGTCACTCGCGCTGACCCAATCACAGTCACTGATGTAGGTCACTCCCACTAACCCAAACATGGTTACTGATGTAGGTCACTTCCACTGACCCAATCATGGTCACTGCTGTAGGTCACTCCCACTGACCCAATCACTATCATTGCTGTAGGTCATTCCCACTGACCCAATCACGGTCACTACTGTAGGTCAATCCCACTGACGCACTCTCAGACACTGCTGTAGTTTACTCCCACTGACCCACTCACTGTCACTGCTGAAGGTCATTCCCACTGACCCACTCAAACTCACTGCGTAGGTCACTCCCAATGACCCAATCACTGTCCCTGCTGTAGGTCATTCGTACCGACACAATCTCGGTCACTGCAGTATGTCACTCCCACTGACCCAATCACGGTCACTGCTGTAGGTCATTCCCACAGACCCAATCATCGTCACTGCTGTAGGTCACTCCCACTGACCCACTCACTGTCACTGCTCTAGGTGACTCTCACTGACTAAATCATAGTCACTGCTGTAGGTCACTCCCACTCACCAAATCATGGTCACTGCTGTAGGTCACTTCCACTCACCATATCACTGTCTCTGCTGTAGGTCACTCCCACTGACGCTCTCACTATCATTGCTGTAGGTCATTCCCACTAACCCAATCACGGTCACTGCTGTATGTCAATCCCACTGACCCACTCTCAGTCACTGCTGAAGATTACTCCCACTGACACAATCACAGTCACTGCTGTAGCTCATTCCCACCGACACAATCACGGTCACTGCTGTAGGTCACTCCAACTGACCCAATCACGGTCACTGCTGTAGTTCATTCCCACGGACCCAATCATCGTGAATGCTGTTGGTCATTCCCACTGTCCCAATCATGGTCACTGTTGCAGATGATTCCCACAGACCCACTCACTGTCACTGCGTAGGTCACTCCCACTGACACTATCATAGTCACTGCTGTAGGCCATTCCCACTGACACAATCAGAGCCACTGCTGTAGGTCACTCCCGCTGACCCAATCACAGTCACTGCTGTAGGTCATTCCAACTGATCCACTCACTCTCACAGCTGTAGGGTACTGCAACTGACCCAATGACGGTCACTGCTGTAGGTCCTCCCACTGCCCCAATCACAGTCACTGCTGTATGTCATTCCCACTGACCCAATTAATGTCGCTGCTGTAGGTCATTCCCACTGACCCAATCACAGTCACTGCTGTAGGTCTTTCCCACTGACCATATCATGGTCATTGCTGTAGGTCACTCCCACTGTCCCACTCACTGTCGCTGCTGTAGGTAATTCCCATTGAAACAGTCACTGTCACTGCTGTCAACCACTCCCACTGACCCACTCACTGTCACTGCTGATTGCCACTCCCACTCACCCAATCATTGTTACTGCTGTAGGTCACTCCCACTGACCCAATCATGGTCACTGCTGTAGGTCGCTCCCACTTACCTAATCACGGTCTCTGCTGTAGGTCACTCCCACTGACCGTCTCACTATCATTGCTGTAGGTCATTCCCACTTACCCAATCACGGTCACTGCTGTAGGTCAATCCCACTGACGCACTCTCAGTCACTGCTGTAGATTAATCCCACTGACACACTCAATGTCACTGCTGTCGGTCACTCCCACTGACCCACTCACTGACACTGCTGTAGGTTACTCCCACTGACCCAATCACAATCACTGCTGTAGGTCATTCTCACTGTCCCAATCATGGTCACTGTTGCAGATCATTCCCACAGAACCAATCACAGCCACTGCTGTAGGTCACTCCCGCTGACTCAATCTCATTCACTGCTGAAGGTCATTCCCACTGACCCACTCACTGTCACTGCGTAGGTCACTCCCACTGACACAATCACGGTCACTGCTCTAGGTCACTCCCACTGACCCAATCGCTCTCACTGCTGTAGGTCATTCCCACTGACCCAATCATCGTCAATGCAGTTGGTCATTCCCACTGACCCAATCATGGTCACTGCTGTAGGTCACTCCCACTGAACCTCTCACTGTCACAGCTGTAGGTGATTCCTACTGAACCACTCAATGTCACTGCTGTCAGCCACTCCCACTGATCCACTCAATCTCACTGATGTAGGTGACTCTCACTGACCAACTCATAGTCACTGCTTTAGGTCACTCCCACTCACCCAATCATGGTCACTGCTGTAGGTCACTCCCACTTACCATATCACTGTCTCTGCTGTAGGTCACCCCCACTGACGCTCTCACTATCATTGCTGTAGGTCATTCCCACTGACCCAATCACGGTCACTGCTGTAGGTCAATCGCACTGACCCACTCTCAGTCACTGCTGTAGATTACTCCCCCTGACCCACTCACTGTCACTGCTGTCGATCATTCCCACTGACCCACTCACTGACACTGCTGTAGGTTACTCCCACTGACCCAAACCCAATCACTGCTGTAGTTCACTCTCACTGTCCCAATCATGGTCACTGTTGCAGTTCATTCCCACAGACCCACTCACTGTCACTGCTGTAGATCACTTCCACTCACTCAATCACGGTGACTGCGTTAGGTCACTCCCACTGACCCAATCACAGCCACTGCTGTAGGTCACTCCCGCTGACTCAATCTCATTCACTGCTGAAGGTCATTCCCACTGACCCACTCACTCTCATTGCGCAGGTCATTCCCACTGATACAAGCACGGTCACTGCTGTAGGTCAATCCCACTGACCCAATCGCGCTCACTGCTGTAGGTCATTCCCACTGACCCAATCATCGTCAATGCTGTAGGTCATTCCTACTGAACCACTCAATGTCACTGCTGTCAGCCACTCCCACTGACCCACTCACTGTCACTGCTGTATGTGACTCTCACTGACCAACTCATAGTCACTGCTGTAGGTCAGTCCCACTCACCCAATCATGGTCACTACTGTAGGTCACTCCCACTTACCATATTACTGTCTCTGCTGTAGGTCGCCCCCACTGACGCTCTCACTATCATTGCTGTAGGTCACTCCCACTGACCCAATCACGGTCACTGCTGAAGGTTACTCCCACTGACCCAAGCACAGTCACTGCTGTAGGTCGCTCTCATTGTCCCAATCATGGTCACTTTTGCAGATGATTTCCCCAGACCCACTCACTGGCACTGCGTAGGTCACTCCCACTGACCCTATCATAGACACTGCTGTAGGTCATTGCCACTGACCCAATCATGGTCACTGCTGTAGGTCACTCCCACTGACCCACTCACTATCATTGCTGTAGGTCATTCCCATTGACCCAATCACGGTCACTGCTGTAGGTTAATCCCACTGACGCACTCTCAGTCACTCACCCAATCATGGTTACTGATGTAGGTCACTCCCACTGACCCAATCATGGTCACTGCTGTAGGTGGCTCCCACTTACCTAATCACGGTCTCCTCTGTAGGTCACTCCCACTGACCTTCTCACTATTATTGCTGTAGGTCATTCCCACTGACCCACTCACTGTCACTGCTGTCGGTCACTCCCACTGACCCACTCACTGACACTGCTGTACGTTACTCCCACTGACCCAATCACAATCACTGCTGTAGTTCACTCTCACTGTCCCAATCATGGTCACTGTTGCAGATGATTCCCACAGACCCACTCACTGTCACTGCGTAGGTCACTCCCACTGACCCTATCATAGTCACTGCTGTAGGTCACTCCCGCTGACCCAATCACAGTCACTGCTGTAGGTCATTCCCACTGATCCACTCACTCTAACAGCTGTAGGGTACTGCAACTGGCCCAATCACGGTCACTGCTGTAGGTCACTCCCATTGCCCCAATCACAGTCACTGCTGTATGTCATTCCCACTGACCCAATTAATGTCGCTGCTGTAGGTCATTCCCACTGACCCAATCACAGTCACTGCTGTAGGTCTTTCCCACTGACCATATCATGGTCACTGCTGTAGGTCAATCCCACTGTCCCACTCACTGTCGAAGCTGTAGGTAATTCCCACTGAAACACTCACTGTCACTGCTGTCAACCACTCCCACTGACCCACTCACTGTCACTGCTGATTGCCACTCCTACTCACCCAATCATTGTTACTGCTGTAGGTCACTCCCACTGACCCAATCATGATCACTGCTGTAGGTCGCTCCCACTGACCGTCTCACTATCATTGCTCTCGTTCATTCCCACTTACACAATCACGGTCACTGCTGTTGGTCAATCCCACTGACGTACTCTCAGTCACTGCTGTCGGTCACTCCCACTGACCCACTCACTGACACTGCTGTAGGTTACTCCCACTGACCCAATCACAATCACTGCTGAAGGTCATTCTCACTGTCCCAATCATGGTCACTGTTGCAGTTCATTCCCACAGAACCCATCACAGCCACTGCTGTAGGTCACTCCCGCTGACTCAATCTCATTCACTGCTGAAGGTCACTCCCACTGACCCACTCACTCTCACTGCGTAGGTCACTCCCACTGACCCAATCACAGTCACTGCGGTAGGTCATTCCCACTGACACAATCACGGTCACTGTTCTAGGTCACTCCCACTGACCCAATCGATCTCACTGCTGTAGGTCATTCCCACTGACCCAATCATCGTCAATGCTGTTGGTCATTCCCACTGACCCAATCATGGTCACTATTGTAGGTCACCCCCACTGAACCGCTCACTGTCACAGGTGTAGGTCATTCCTACTGAACCAATCAATGTAACTGCTGTCAGCCACTCCCACTGACCCACTCACTGTCACTGCTGTAGGTGACTCTCACTGACCAACTCATAGTCACTGCTTTAGGTCACTCCCACTCACCCAATCATGGTCACTGCTGTAGGTCACTCCCACTTACCATATCACTGTCTCTGCTGTAGGTCACCCCCACTGACGCTCTCACTATCATTGCTGTAGGTTATTCCCACTGACCCAATCACTGTCACTGCTGTAGGTTACTCCCACTGACCCAATCCCAATCTCTGCTGTAGTTCACTCTCACTGCCCCAATCATGGTCACTGTTGCAGTTCATTCCCACAGACCCACTCACTGTCACTGCTGTAGATCACTTCCACTCACTCAATCACGGTCACTGCTTTAGGTCACTCCCACTGACCCACTCATTATCATTGCTGTAGGTCATTCCCACTGACCCAATCACGGTCACTGCTGTAGGTCAATCCCACTGATGCACTCTCAGTCACTGCTGTAGATTACTCCCACTGACCCACTCGCTTTCACTGCTGTCGGCCACTCCCACTGACCCACTCACTGACACAGCTGTAGGTTACTCCCACTGACCCAATGACAATCACTGCTGTAGGTCACTCTCACTGTCCCAATCATGGTCACTGTTGCAGTTCATTCCCGCAGACCCACTCTCTGTCACTGCTGTAGATCCCTTCCCCTCCCTCAATCACGGTCACTGCTTTAGGTCACTCCCACTGACCCAATCACAGCCACTGCTGTAGGTTACTCCAGCTGACCCAATCTCATTCACTGCTGAAGGTCATTCCCACTGACACACTCACTCTCACTGCGTAGGTCACCTCCACTGACCCAATCACAGTCACTGCTGTAGGTCATTCCCACTGACACAATCACGGTCACTGCAGTAGGTCACTCCAACTGACCTAATCACGGTCACTGCTGTAGGTCATTCTCACTGACTCAATCATGGTCACTGCTGTAGGTCACCCCCACTGAACCGCTCACTGTCACAGGTGTAGGTCATTCCTACTGAACCAATCAATGTAACTGCTGTCAGCCACTCCCACTGACCCACTCACTGTCACTGCTGTAGGTGACTCTCACTGACCAACTCATAGTCACTGCTTTAGGTCACTCCCACTCACCCAATCATGGTCACTGCTGTAGGTCACTCCCACTTACCATATCACTGTCTCTGCTGTAGGTCACCCCCACTGACGCTCTCACTATCATTGCTGTAGGTTATTCCCACTGACCCAATCACGGTCACTGGTGTAGGACAATCCCACTGACCCACTCACTGTCACTGCTGTAGGTTACTCCCACTGACCCAATCCCAATCTCTGCTGTAGTTCACTCTCACTGCCCCAATCATGGTCACTGTTGCAGTTCATTCCCACAGACCCACTCACTGTCACTGCTGTAGATCACTTCCACTCACTCAATCACGGTCACTGCTTTAGGTCACTCCCACTGACCCAATCACGGTCACTGCTGGAGGTCAATCCCACTGATCCACTCTCAGTCACTGCTGTAGATTACTCCCACTGACCCACTCGCTTTCACTGCTGTCGGCCACTCCCACTGACCCACTCACTGACACAGCTGTAGGTTACTCCCACTGACCCAATGACAATCACTGCTGTAGGTCACTCTCACTGTCACAATCATGGTCACTGTTGCAGTTCATTCCCGCAGACCCACTCTCTGTCACTGCTCTAGATCCCTTCCCCTCCCTCAATCACGGTCACTGCTTTAGGTCACTCCCACTGACCCAATCACAGCCACTGCTGTAGGTTACTCCAGCTGACCCAATCTCATTCACTGCTGAAGGTCATTCCCACTGACACACTCACTCTCACTGCGTAGGTCACTCCCACTGACCCAATCACAGTCACTGCTGTAGGTCATTCCCACTGACACAATCACGGTCACTGCTGTAGGTCACTCCAACTGACCTAATCACGGTCACTGCTGTAGGTCATTCCCACTGACCCAATCATCGTCAATGCTGTTGGACATTCCCACTGACCCAATCATGGTCACTGCTGTAGGTCACTCCCACTGAACCACTCATTGTCAATGCTGTAGGTCATTCCCACTGAACCACTCAATGTCACTGCTGTCAGCCACTCCCACTGACCCACTTACTGTCACTGCTGTATATCACTCCCCTGACTCAATCACGGTCATTGCTTTAGGTCACTCCCACTGACCCAATCACAGCCACTGCTGTAGGTCACTCCCGCTGACCCAATCACAGTCACTGATGTAGGTCACTCCCACTCACCCAATCACGGTTACTGATGTAGGTCACTTCCACTGAGCCAATCACGGTCACTGCTGTAGGTCAATCCCACTGACACACTCTCAGACACTGATGTAGATTACTCCCACTGACCCAATCGCGCTCACTGCTGTAGGTCATTCCCACTGACCCAATCATCGTAAATGCTGTAGGTCATTCCTACTGAACCACTCAATGTCACTGCTGTCAGCCACTCCCACTGACCCACTCACTGTCACTGCTGTATGTGACTCTCACTTGACCAACTCATAGTCACTGCTGTAGGTCACTCCAACTCACCCAATCATGGTCACTGCTGTAGGTCACTCCCACTTACCATATCTCTGTCTCTGCTGTAGGTCACCCCCACTGACGTTCTCACTATCATTGCTGTAGGTCATTCCCACTGACCCAATCACGGTCACTGCTGTAGGTCAATCCCACTGACCCACTCTCAGTCACTGCTGTAGATTACTCCCCCTGACCCACTCACTGACACTGCTGTAGGTTATTCCCACTGACCCAATGACAATCACTGCTGTAGTTTACTCTCACTGTCCCAATAATGGTCACTGTTGCAGTTCATTCCGACAGACCCACTCTCTGTCACTGCTGTAGATCACTTCACCTCCCTCAATCACTGTCACTGCTTTAGGTCACTCCCACTGACCGAATCACAGCCACTGCTGTTGGTCATTCCCACTGACCCACTCACTGTCACTGCTGTAGTTCATTCCCACTGAAACACTCACTGTCACGGCTGTCAGACACTCCCACTGACCCACTCACTCTCTCTGCTGTAGGTCACTCCCACTCACCCAATCATGGTTACTCCTGTAGGTGACTTCCACTAACCCAATCATGGTCGCTGCTGTAGGTCACTACCACTGACCCACTCACTATCATTGCTGTAGGTCATTCCCACTGACCCAATCACGGTCACTGCTGTAGGTCAATCCCACTGACACACTCTCTGTCACTGCTGTAGATTACTCCCACTGACCCACTCGCTGTCACTGCTGTTGGTCACCCCCACTGACCCACTCACTGACACAGCTGTAGGTGACTCGCACTGACCCAATGACAATCACTGCTGTAGGTCACTCTCACTGTCCCAATCATGGTCACTGTTGCAGTTCATTCCCACAGACCCACTCTCTGTCACTGGTGTAGATCCCTTCCCCTCCCTCAATCACGGTCACTGCTTTAGGTCACTCCCACTGACCCAATCAGAGCCACTGCTGTAGGTTAATCCAGCTTACCCAATCTCATTCACTGCTGAAGGTCATTCCCACTGACCCACTCACTCTCACTGCGTAGGTCACTCCCACTGACCCAATCACAGTCACTGCTGTAGGTCATTTCCACTGACACAATCACGGTCACTGCTGTAGGTCGCTCCATCTGACCCAATCACGGTCACTGCTGTAGGTCATTCCCACTGACCCAATCATCGTCAATGCTGTTGGACATTCCCACTGACCCAATCATGGTCACTGCTGTAGGTCACTCCCACTGAACCACTCATTGTCAATGCTGTAGGTCATTCCCACTGAACCACTCAATGTCACTGCTGTCAGCCACTCGCACTGACCCACTTACTGTCACTGCTGTAGATCACTCCCCTGACTCAATGACGGTCACTGCTTTAGGTCACTCCCACTGACCCAATCACAGCCACTGCTGTAGGTCACTCCCGCTGACCCAATCACAGTCACTGATGTAGGTCACTCCCACTCACCCAATCATGGTTGCTGATGTAGGTCACTTCCACTGAGCCAATCACGGTCACTGCTGTAGGTCAATCCCACTGACACACTCTCAGACACTGATGTAGATTACTCCCACTGACCCAATCGCGCTCACTGCTGTAGGTCATTCCCACTGACCCAATCATCGTAAATGCTGTAGGTCATTCCCACTGACCCACTCACTGTCACTGCTGTATGTGACTCTCACTGACCAACTCATAGTCACTGCTGTAGGTCACTCCAACTCACCCAATCATGGTCACTGCTGTAGGTCACTCCCACTTACCATATCTCTGTCTCTGCTGTAGGTCACCCCCACTGACGTTCTCACTATCATTGCTGTAGGTCATTCCCACTGACCCAATCACGGTCACTGCTGTAGGTCAATCCCACTGACCCACTCTCAGTCACTGCTGTAGATTACTCCCCCTGACCCACTCACTGACACTGCTGTAGGTTACTCCCACTGACCCAATGACAATCACTGCTGTAGTTTACTCTCACTGTCCCAATAATGGTCACTGTTGCAGTTCATTCCGACAGACCCACTCTCTGTCACTGCTGTAGATCACTTCACCTCCCTCAATCACTGTCACTGCTTTAGGTCACTCCCACTGACCGAATCACAGCCACTGCTGTTGGTCATTCCCACTGACCCACTCACTGTCACTGCTGTAGTTCATTCCCACTGAAACACTCACTGTCACGGCTGTCAGACACTCCCACTGACCCACTCACTCTCTCTGCTGTAGGTCACTCCCACTCACCCAATCATGGTTACTCCTGTAGGTGACTTCCACTAACCCAATCATGGTCGCTGCTGTAGGTCACTACCACTGACCCACTCACTATCATTGCTGTAGGTAATTCCCACTGACCCAATCACGGTCACTGCTGTAGGTCAATCCCACTGACACACTCTCTGTCACTGCTGTAGATTACTCCCACTGACCCACTCGCTGTCACTGCTGTCGGTCACCCCCACTGACCCACTCACTGACACAGCTGTAGGTGACTCGCACTGACCCAATGACAATCACTGCTGTAGGTCACTCTCACTGTCCCAATCATGGTCACTGTTGCAGTTCATTCCCACAGACCCACTCTCTGTCACTGGTGTAGATCCCTTCCCCTCCCTCAATCACGGTCACTGCTTTAGGTCACTCCCACTGACCCAATCAGAGCCACTGCTGTAGGTTAATCCAGCTTACCCAATCTCATTCACTGCTGAAGGTCATTCCCACTGACCCACTCACTCTCACTGCGTAGGTCACTCCCACTGACCCAATCACAGTCACTGCTGTAGGTCATTTCCACTGACACAATCACGGTCACTGCTGTAGGTCGCTCCATCTGACCCAATCACGGTCACTGCTGTAGGTCATTCCCACTGACCCAATCATCGTCAATGCTGTTCGACATTCCCACTGACTCAATCATGGTCACTGCTGTAGGTCACTCCCACTGAACCACTCATTGTCAATGCTGTAGGTCATTCCCACTGAACCAATCAGTGTCACTGCTGTCAGCCACTCCCACTGTCCCACTTACTATCATTGCTGTAAGTCATTCCCACTGACCCAATCAAGGTCACTGCTGTAGGTCAATCCCACTGACGCACTCTCAGTCACTGCTGTAGATTACTCCCACTGACCCACTCACTGTCACTGCTGAAGGTCATTCCCACTGACCCACTCACACTCACTGCGTAGGTCACTCCCACTGACCCAATCACAGTCGCTGCTGAAGGTTATTCCTACAGACACAATCACGGTCACTGCTGTATGTCACTCCCACTGACCCACTCACTGTCACTGCTGTCGATTTTTCCCACTGACCCACTCACTGACACTGCTGTAGGTTATTCCCAATGACGCTCTCACTATCATTGCTGTAGGTCATTCACACTGACCCAATCTCGGTCACTTCTGTAGGTCAATCACAGAGACCCACTCTCTGTCACTGCTGTAGATCACTTCCCCTCCCTCAATAACGGTAACTGCTTTAGGTCAATCCCACTGACCCAATCACAGCCACTGCTGTAGGTGACTATCACTGACCAACTCATAGTCACTGCTGTAGGTCAGTCCCACTCACCCAATCATGGTCACTACTGTAGGTCACTCCCACTTACCATATTACTGTCTCTGCTGTAGGTCGCCCCCACTGACGCTCTCACTATCATTGCTGTAGGTCACTCCCACTGACCCAATCACAGTCACTGCTGTAGGTCAATCCAGCTGACCCACTCTCAGTCACTGCTGTAGATTACTCCCCCTGACCAACTCACTGTCGCTGCTGTCTGTCACTCCCACTGACCCACAGACAGTCACTGCTGAAGGTTACTCCCACTGACCCAAGCACAGTCACTGCTGTAGGTCGCTCTCACTGTCCCAATCATGGTCACTGTTGCAGATGATTCCCCCAGACCCACTCACTGGCACTGCGTAGGTCACTCCCACTGACCCTATCATAGACACTGCTGTAGGTCATTCCCACTGACCCAATCATGGTCACTGCTGTAGGTCACTCCCACTGACCCACTCACTATCATTGCTGTAGGTCATTCCCATTGACCCAATCACGGTCACTGCTGTAGGTTAATCCCACTGACGCACTCTCAGTCACTCACCCAATCATGGTTACTGATGTAGGTCACTCCCACTGACCCAATCATGGTCACTGCTGTAGGTGGCTCCCACTTACCTAATCACGGTCTCTGCTGTAGGTCACTCCCACTGACCGTCTCACTATCATTGCTGTAGGTCATTCCCACTGACCCACTCACTGTCACTGCTGACGGTCACTCCCACTAACCCACTCACTGACACTGCTGTACGTTACTCCCACTGACCCAATCACAATCACTGCTGTAGTTCACTCTCACTGTCCCAATCATGGTCACTGTTGCAGATGATTCCCACAGACCCACTCACTGTCACTGCGTAGGTCACACCCACTGACCCTATCATAGTCACTGCTGTAGGTCACTCCCGCTGACCCAATCACAGTCACTGCTGTAGGTCATTCCCACTGATCCACTCACTCTAACAGCTGTAGGGTACTGCAACTGGCCCAATCACGGTCACTGCTGTAGGTCACTCCCATTGCCCCAATCACAGTCACTGCTGTAGGTCTTTCCCACTGACCATATCATGGTCACTGCTGTAGGTCAATCCCACTGTCCCACTCACTGTCGAAGCTGTAGGTAATTCCCACTGAAACACTCACTGTCACTGCTGTCAACCACTCCCACTGACCCACTCACTGTCACTGCTGATTGCCACTCCCACTCACCCAATCATTGTTACTGCTGTAGGTCACTCCCACTGACCCAATCATGGTCACTGCTGTAGGTCGCTCCCACTGACCGTCTCACTATCATTGCTCTCGGTCATTCCCACTTACCCAATCACTGTCACTGCTGACGGTCACTCCCACTGACCCACTCACTGACACTGCTGTACGTATCTCCCACTGACTCAATCACAATCACTGCTGTAGTTCACTCTCACTGTCCCAATCATCGTCACTGTTGCAGATGATTCCCACAGACCCACTCACTGTCACTGCGTAGGTCACTCCCACTGACCCAATCGCGCTCACTGCTGTAGGTCATTCCCACTGACCCAATCATCGTCAATGCTGTAGGTCATTCCTACTGAACCACTCAATGTCACTGCTGTCAGCCACTCCCACTGACCCACTCACTGTCACTGCTGTAGGTGACTCTCACTGACCAACTCATAGTCACTGCTTTAGGTCACTCCCACTCACCCAATCATGGTCACTGCTGTAGGTCACTCCCACTTACCATATCATTGTCTCTGCTGTAGGTCACCCCCACTGACGCTCTCACTATCATTGCTGTAGGTTATTCCCACTGACCCAATCACGGTCACTGGTGTAGGACAATCCCACTGACCCACTCACTGTCACTGCTGTAGGTTACTCCCACTGACCCAATCCCAATCTCTGCTGTAGTTCACTGTCACTGCCCCAATCATGGTCACTGTTGCAGTTCATTCCCACAGACCCACTCACTGTCACTGCTGTAGATCACTTCCACTCACTCAATCACGGTCACTGCTTTAGGTCACTCCCACTGACCCACTCATTATCATTGCTGTAGGTCATTCCCACTGACCCAATCACGGTCACTGCTGTAGGTCAATCCCACTGATCCACTCTCAGTCACTGCTGTAGATTACTCCCACTGACCCACTCGCTTTCACTGCTGTCGGCCACTCCCACTGACCCACTCACTGACACAGCTGTAGGTTACTCCCACTGACCCAATGACAATCACTGCTGTAGGTCACTCTCACTGTCCCAATCATGGTCACTGTTGCAGTTCATTCCCGCAGACCCACTCTCTGTCACTGCTGTAGATCCCTTCCCCTCCCTCAATCACGGTCACTGCTTTAGGTCACTCCCACTGACCCAATCACAGCCACTGCTGTAGGTTACTCCAGCTGACCCAATCTCATTCACTGCTGAAGGTCATTCCCACTGACACACTCACTCTCACTGCGTAGGTCACTCCCACTGACCCAATCACAGTCACTGCTGTAGGTCATTCCCACTGACACAATCACGGTCACTGCTGTAGGTCACTCCAACTGACCTAATCACGGTCACTGCTGTAGGTCATTCTCACTGACTCAATCATCGTCAATGCTGTTGGACATTCCCACTGACCCAATCGCTCTCACTGCTGTAGGTCATTCCCACTGACCCAATCATCGTCAATGCTGTTGGTCATTCCCACTGACCCAATCATGGTCACTGCTGTAGGTCACCCCCACTGAACCGCTCACTGTCACAGGTGTAGGTCATTCCTACTGAACCAATCAATGTAACTGCTGTCAGCCACTCCCACTGACCCACTCACTGTCACTGCTGTAGGTGACTCTCACTGACCAACTCATAGTCACTGCTTTAGGTCACTCCCACTCACCCAATCATGGTCACTGCTGTAGGTCACTCCCACTTAACATATCACTGTCCCTGCTGTAGGTCACCCCCAATGACGCTCTCACTATCATTGCTGTAGGTTATTCCCACTGACCCAATCACGGTCACTGGTGTAGGACAATCCCACTGACCCACTCACTGTCACTGCTGTAGGTTACTCTCACTGACCCAATCCCAATCTCTGCTGTAGTTCACTCTCACTGCCCCAATCATGGTCACTGTTGCAGTTCATTCCCACAGACCAACTCACTGTCACTGCTGTAGATCACTTCCACTCACTCAATCACGGTCACTGCTTTAGGTCACTCCCACTGACCCACTCACTGTCATTGCTGTAGGTCATTCCCACTGACCCAATCACGGTCACTGCTGTAGGTCAAGCCCACTGATCCACTCTCAGTCACTGCTGTAGATTACTCCCACTGACCCACTCGCTTTCACTGCTGTCGGCCACTCCCACTGACCCACTCACTGACACAGCTGTAGGTTACTCCCACTGACCCAATGACAATCACTGCTGTAGGTCACTCTCACTGTCCCAATCATGGTCACGGTTGCAGTTCATTCCCGCAGACCCACTCTCTGTCACTGCTGCAGATCCCTTCCCCTCCCTCAATCACGGTCACTGCTTTAGGTCACTCCCACTGACCCAATCACAGCCACTGCTGTAGGTTCCTCCAGCTGACCCAATCTCATTCACTGCTGAAGGTCATTCCCACTGACACACTCACTCTCACTGCGTAGGTCACTCCCACTGACCCAATCACAGTCACTTCTGTAGGTCATTCCCACTGACACAATCACGGTCACTGCTGTAGGTCACTCCAACTGACCTAATCACGGTCACTGCTGTAGGTCATTCCCACTGACCCAATCATCGTCAATGCTGTTGGACATTCCCACTGACCCAATCATGGTCACTGCTGTAGGTCACTCCCACTGAACCACTCATTGTCAATGCTGTAGTTCATTCCCACTGAACCACTCAATGTCACTGCTGTCAGCCACTCCCACTGACCCACTTACTGTCACTGCTGTAGATCACTCCCCTGACTCAATCACGGTCACTGCTTTAGGTCACTCCCACTGACCCAATCACAGCCACTGCTGTAGGTCACTCCCGCAGACCCAATCACAGTCACTGATTTAGGTCACTCCCACTCACCCAATCATGGTTACTGATGTAGGTCACTTCCACTGACCCAATCACGGTCACTGCTGTAGGTCAATCCCACTGACACACTCTCAGACACTGATGTAGATTACTCCCACTGACCCAATCGCGCTCACTGCTGTAGGTCATTCCCACTGACCCAATCATCGTCAATGCTGTAGGTCATTCCTACTGAACCACTCAATGTCACTGCTGTCAGCCACTCCCACTGACCCACTCACTGTCACTGCTGTATGTGACTCTCACTGACCAACTCATAGTCACTGCTGTAGGTCACTCCAACTCACCCAATCATGGTCACTGCTGTAGGTCACTCCCACTTACCATATCTCTGTCTCTGCTGTAGGTCACCCCCACTGACGTTCTCACTAACATTGCTGTAGGTCATTCCCACTGACCCAATCACGGTCACTGCTGTAGGTCAATCCCACTGACCCACTCTCAGTCACTGCTGTAGATTACTCCCCCTGACCCACTCACTGACACTGCTGTAGGTTACTCCCACTGACCCAATCACAATCACTGCTGTAGTTTACTCTCACTGTCCCAATAATGGTCACTGTTGCAGTTCATTCCGACAGACCCACTCTCTGTCACTGCTGTAGATCACTTCACCTCCCTCAATCACGGTCACTGCTTTAGGTCACTCCCACTGACCGAATCACAGCCACTGCTGTAGGTCATTCCCACTGACCCACTCACTGTCACTGCTGTAGTTCATTCCCACTGAAACACTCACTGTCACGGCTGTCAGACACTCCCACTGACCCACTCACTCTCTCTGCTGTAGGTCACTCCCACTCACCCAATCATGGTTACTCCTGTAGGTGACTTCCACTAACCCAATCATGGTCGCTGCTGTAGGTCACTACCACTGACCCACTCACTATCATTGCTGTAGGTCATTCCCACTGACCCAATCATCGTCAATGCTGTTGGACATTCCCACTGACTAAATCATGGTCACTGCTGTAGGTCACTCCCACTGAACCACTCATTGTCAATGCTGTAGGTCATTCCCACTGAACCAATCAGTGTCACTGCTGTCAGCCACTCCCACTGTCCCACTTACTATCATTGCTGTAAGTCATTCCCACTGACCCAATCAAGGTCACTGCTGTAGGTCAATCCCACTGACGCACTCTCAGTCACTGCTGTAGATTACTCCAACTGACCCACTCACTGTCACTGCTGAAGGTCATTCCCACTGACGCACTCACACTCACTGCGTAGGTCACTCCCACTGACCCAATCACAGTCGCTGCTGTAGGTTATTCCTACTGACACAATCACGGTCACTGCTGTAGGTCAGTCCCACTCACCCAATCATGGTCACTACTGTAGGTCACTCCCACTTACCATATTACTGTCTCTGCTGTAGGTCGCCCCCACTGACGCTCTCACTATCATTGCTGTAGGTCACTCCCACTGACCCAATCACGGTCACTGCTGTAGGTCAATCCAGCTGACCCACTCTCAGTCACTGCTGTAGATTACTCCCCCTGACCAACTCACTGTCGCTGCTGTCTGTCACTCCCACTGACCCACAGACAGTCACTGCTGAAGGTTACTCCCACTGACCCAAGCACAGTCACTGCTGTAGGTCGCTCTCACTGTCCCAATCATGGTCACTGTTGCAGAAGATTCCCCCAGACCCACTCACAGGCACTGCGTAGGTCACTCCCACTGACCCTATCATAGACACTGCTGTAGGTCATTCCCACTGACCCAATCATGGTCACTGCTGTAGGTCACTCCCACTGACCCACTCACTATCATTGCTGTAGGTCATTCCCATTGACCCAATCACGGTCACTGCTGTAGGTTAATCCCACTGACGCACTCTCAGTCACTCACCCAATCATGGTTACTGATGTAGGTCACTCCCACTGACCCAATCATGGTCACTGCTGTAGGTTGCTCCCACTTACCTAATCACGGTCTCTGCTGTAGGTCACTCCCACTGACCGTCTCACTATCATTGCTGTAGGTCATTCCCACTGACCCACTCACTGTCACTGCTGACGGTCACTCCCACTGACCCACTCACTGACACTGCTGTACGTTACTCCCTCTGACCCAATCACAATCACTGCTGTAGTTCACTCTCACTGTCCCAATCATGGTCACTGTTGCAGATGATTCCCACAGACCCACTCACTGTCACTGCGTAGGTCACTCCCACTGACCCTATCATAGTCACTGCTGTAGGTCACTCCCGCTGACCCAATCACAGTCACTGCTGTAGGTCATTCCCACTGATCCACTCACTCTAACAGCTGTAGGGTACTGCAACTGGCCCAATCACGGTCACTGCTGTAGGTCACTCCCATTGCCCCAATCACAGTCACTGCTGTATGTCATTCCCACTGACCCAATTAATGTCGCTGCTGTAGGTCATTCCCACTGACCCAATCACAGTCACTGCTGTAGGTCTTTCCCACTGACCATATCATGGTCACTGCTGTAGGTCAATCCCACTGTCCCACTCACTGTCGAAGCTGTAGGTAATTCCCACTGAAACACTCACTGTCACTGCTGTCAACCACTCCCACTGACCCACTCACTGTCACTGCTGATTGCCACTCCCACTCACCCAATCATTGTTACTGCTGTAGGTCACTCCCACTGACCCAATCATGGTCACTGCTGCAGGTCGCTCCCACTGACCGTCTCACTATCATTGCTCTCGGTCATTCCCACTTACCCAATCACTGTCACTGCTGACGGTCACTCCCACTGACCCACTCACTGACACTGCTGTACGTTACTCCCACTGACCCAATCACAATCACTGCTGTAGTTCACTCTCACTGTCCCAATCATCGTCACTGTTGCAGATGATTCCCACAGACCCACTCACTGTCACTGCGTAGGTCACTCCCACTGACCCTATCATAGTCACTGCTGTAGGTCACTCCCGCTGACCCAATCACAGTCACTGCTGTAGGTCATTCCCACTGATCCACTCACTCTAACAGCTGTAAGGTACTGCAACTGGCCCAATCACGGTCACTGCTGTAGGTCACTCCCATTGCCCCAATCACAGTCACTGCTGTATGTCATTCCCACTGACCCAATTAATGTCGCTGCTGTAGGTCATTCCCACTGACACAATCACAGTCACTGCTGTAGGTCTTTCCCACTGACCATATCATGGTCACTGCTGTAGGTCAATCCCACTGTCCCACTCACTGTCGAAGCTGTAGGTAATTCCCACTGAAACACTCACTGTCACTGCTGTCAACCACTCCCACTGACCCACTCACTGTCACTGCTGATTGCCACTCCCACTCTCCCAATCATTGTTACTGCTGTAGGTCACTCCCACTGACCCAATCATGGTCACTGCTGTTGGTCGCTCCCACTGACCGTCTCACTATCATTGCTCTCGGTCATTCCCACTTACCCAATCACGGTCACTGCTGTTGGTCAATCCCACTGACGCACTCTCACTCACTGCTGTCGGTCACTCCCACTGACCCACTCACTGACACTGCTGTAGGTTACTCCCACTGACCCAATCACAATCACTGCTGAAGGTCATTCTCACTGTCCCAATCATGGTCACTGTTGCAGTTCATTCCCACAGAACCCATCACAGCCACTGCTGTAGGTCACTCCCGCTGACTCAATCTCATTCACTGCTGAAGGTCATTCCCACTGACCCACTCACTCTCACTGCGTAGGTCACTCCCACTGACCCAATCACAGTCACTGCGGTAGGTCATTCCCACTGACACAATCACGGTCACTGCTCTAGGTCACTCCCACTGACCCAATCGCTCTCACTGCTGTAGGTCATTCCCACTGACCCAATCATCGTCAATGCTGTTGGTCATTCCCACTGACCCAATCATGGTCACTGCTGTAGGTCACCCCCACTGAACCGCTCACTGTCACAGGTGTAGGTCATTCCTACTGAACCAATCAATGTAACTGCTGTCAGCCACTCCCACTGACCCACTCACTGTCACTGCTGTAGGTGACTCTCACTGACCAACTCATAGTCACTGCTTTAGGTCACTCCCACTCACCCAATCATGGTCACTGCTGTAGGTCACTCCCACTTACCATATCACTGTCTCTGCTGTAGGTCACCACCACTGACGCTCTCACTATCATTGCTGTAGGTTATTCCCACTGACCCAATCACGGTCACTGGTGTAGGACAATCCCACTGAACCACTCACTGTCACTGCTGTAGGTTACTCCCACTGACCCAATCCCAATCTCTGCTGTAGTTCACTCTCACTGCCACAATCATGGTCACTGTTGCAGTTCATTCCCACAGACCCACTCACTGTCACTGCTGTAGATCACTTCCCCTCACTCAATCACGGTCACTGCTTTAGGTCACTCCCACTGACCCACTCACTATCATTGCTGTAGGTCATTCCCACTGACCCAATCACGGTCACTGCTGTAGGTCAATCCCACTGATCCACTCTCAGTCACTGCTGTAGATTACTCCCACTGACCCACTCGCTTTCACTGCTGTCGGCCACTCCCACTGACCCACTCACTGACACAGCTGTAGGTTACTCCCACTGACCCAATGACAATCACTGCTGTAGGTCACTCTCACTGTCCCAATCATGGTCACTGTTGCAGTTTATTCCCGCAGACCCACTCTCTGTCACTGCTGTAGATCCCTTCCCCTCCCTCAATCACGGTCACTGCTTTAGGTCACTCCCACTGACCCAATCACAGCCACTGCTGTAGGTTACTCCAGCTGACCCAATCTCATTCACTGCTGAAGGTCATTCCCACTGACACACTCACTCTTACTGCGTAGGTCACTCCCACTGACCCAATCACAGTCACTGCTGTAGGTCATTCCCACTGACACAATCACGGTCACTGCTGTAGGTCACTCCAACTGACCTAATCACGGTCACTGCTGTAGGTCATTCTCACTGACTCAATCATCGTCAATGCTGTTGGACATTCCCACTGACCCAATCATGGTCACTGCTGTGGGTCACTCCCACTGAACCACTCATTGTCAATGCTGTAGGTCATTCCCACTGAACCACTCAATGTCACTGCTGTCAGCCACTCCCACTGACCCACTTACTGTCACTGCTGTAGATCACTCCCCTGACTCAATCACGGTCACTGCTTTAGGTCACTCCCACTGACCCAATCACAGCCACTGCTTTAGGTCACTCCCTCTGACCCAATCACAGTCACTGATGTAGGTCACTCCCACTCACCCAATCATGGTTACTGATGTAGGTCACTTCCACTGACCCAATCACGGTCACTGCTGTAGGTCAATCCCACTGACACACTCTCAGACACTGATGTAGATTACTCCCACTGACCCAATCACAGCCACTTCTGAAGGTCACTCCCGCTGACCCAATCACAGTCACTGATGTAGGTCACTCCCACTCACCCAATCATGGTTCCTGATGTAGGTCACTTCCACTGACCCAATCATGGTCACTGCTGTAGGTCACTCCCACTGACCCACTCACTATCATTGCTGTAGGTCATTCCCACTGACCCAATCACGGTCACTGCTCTAGGTCAATTCCACTGACGCACTCTCAGTCACTGCTGTAGATTACTCCCACTGACCAACTCACTGTCACTGCTGAAGGTCATTCCCACTGACACACTCACACTCACTGCGTAGGTCACTCCCACTGACCCAATCACTGTCACTGCTGTAGGTCATTCCTACTGACACAATCGCGGTCACTGCAGTATGTCACTCCCACTGACCCAATCACTGTCACTGCTGAAGGTCATTCCCACTGACCCACTCACACTCACTGCGTAGGTCACTCCCACTGACTCAATCACGGTCACTGCTTTAGGTCACTCCCACTGACCCAATCACAGCCACTGCTGTAGGTCACTCGCGCTGACCCAATCACAGTCACTGATGTAGTCACTCCCACTCACCCAATCATGGTTACTGATGTAGGTCACTTCCACTGACCCAATCATGGTCACTGCTGTAGGTCACTCCCACTGACCCACTCACTATCATTGCTGTAAGTCATTCCCACTGACCCAATCACGGTCACTGCTGTAGGTCAATCCCACTGATCCACTCTCAGTCACTGCTGTAGATTACTCCCACTGACCCACTCGCTTTCACTGCTGTCGGCCACTCCCACTGACCCACTCACTGACACATCTGTAGGTTACTCCCACTGACCCAATGACAATCACTGCTGTAGGTCACTCTCACTGTCCCAATCATGGTCACTGTTGCAGTTCATTCCCGCAGACCCACTCTCTGTCACTGCTGTAGATCCCTTCCCCTCCCTCAATCACGGTCACTGCTTTAGGTCACTCCCACTGACCCAATCACAGCCACTGCTGTAGGTTACTCCAGCTGACCCAATCTCATTCACTGCTGAAGGTCATTCCCACTGACACACTCACTCTCACTGCGTAGGTCACTCCCACTGACCCAATCACAGTCACTGCTGTAGGTCATTCCCACTGACACAATCACGGTCACTGCTGTAGGTCACTCCAACTGACCTAATCACGGTCACTGCTGTAGGTCATTCTCACTGACTCAATCATCGTCAATGCTGTTGGACATTCCCACTGACCCAATCGCTCTCACTGCTGTAGGTCATTCCCACTGACCCAATCATCGTCAATGCTGTTGGTCATTCCCACTGACCCAATCATGGTCACTGCTGTAGGTCACCCCCACTGAACCGCTCACTGTCACAGGTGTAGGTCATTCCTACTGAACCAATCAATGTAACTGCTGTCAGCCACTCCCACTGACCCACTCACTGTCACTGCTGTAGGTGACTCTCACTGACCAACTCATAGTCACTGCTTTAGGTCACTCCCACTCACCCAATCATGGTCACTGCTGTAGGTCACTCCCACTTAACATATCACTGTCCCTGCTGTAGGTCACCCCCACTGACGCTCTCACTATCATTGCTGTAGGTTATTCCCACTGACCCAATCACGGTCACTGGTGTAGGACAATCCCACTGACCCACTCACTGTCACTGCTGTAGGTTACTCCCACTGACCCAATCCCAATCTCTGCTGTAGTTCACTCTCACTGCCCCAATCATGGTCACTGTTGCAGTTCATTCCCACAGACCCACTCACAGTCACTGCTGTAGATCACTTCCACTCACTCAATCACGGTCACTGCTTTAGGTCACTCCCACTGACCCACTCACTGTCATTGCTGTAGGTCATTCCCACTGACCCAATCACGGTCACTGCTGTAGGTCAAGCCCACTGATCCACTCTCAGTCACTGCTGTAGATTACTCCCACTGACCCACTCGCTTTCACTGCTGTCGGCCACTCCCACTGACCCACTCACTGACACAGCTGTAGGTTACTCCCACTGACCCAATGACAATCACTGCTGTAGATCACTCTCACTGTCCCAATCATGGTCACGGTTGCAGTTCATTCCCGCAGACCCACTCTCTGTCACTGCTGCAGATCCCTTCCCCTCCCTCAATCACGGTCACTGCTTTAGGTCACTCCCACTGACCCAATCACAGCCACTGCTGTAGGTTCCTCCAGCTGACCCAATCTCATTCACTGCTGAAGGTCATTCCCACTGACACACTCACTCTCACTGCGTAGGTCACTCCCACTGACCCAATCACAGTCACTTCTGTAGGTCATTCCCACTGACACAATCACGGTCACTGCTGTAGGTCACTCCAACTGACCTAATCACGGTCACTGCTGTAGGTCATTCCCACTGACCCAATCATCGTCAATGCTGTTGGACATTCCCACTGACCCAATCATGGTCACTGCTGTAGGTCACTCCCACTGAACCACTCATTGTCAATGCTGTAGTTCATTCCCACTGAACCACTCAATGTCACTGCTGTCAGCCACTCCCACTGACCCACTTACTGTCACTGCTGTAGATCACTCCCCTGACTCAATCACGGTCACTGCTTTAGGTCACTCCCACTGACCCAATCACAGCCACTGCTGTAGGTCACTCCCGCTGACCAAATCACAGTCACTGATTTAGGTCACTCCCACTCACCCAATCATGGTTACTGATGTAGGTCACTTCCACTGACCCAATCACGGTCACTGCTGTAGGTCAATCCCACTGACACACTCTCAGACACTGATGTAGATTACTCCCACTGACCCAATCGCGCTCACTGCTGTAGGTCATTCCCACTGACCCAATCATCGTCAATGCTGTAGGTCATTCCTACTGAACCACTCAATGTCACTGCTGTCAGCCACTCCCACTGACCCACTCACTGTCACTGCTGTATGTGACTCTCACTGACCAACTCATAGTCACTGCTGTAGGTTACTCCAACTCACCCAATCATGGTCACTGCTGTAGGTCACTCCCACTTACCATATCTCTGTCTCTGCTGTAGGTCACCCCCACTGACGTTCTCACTATCATTGCTGTAGGTCATTCCCACTGACCCAATCACGGTCACTGCTGTAGGTCAATCCCACTGACCCACTCTCAGTCACTGCTGTAGATTACTCCCCCTGACCCACTCACTGACACTGCTGTAGGTTACTCCCACTGACCCAATCACAATCACTGCTGTAGTTTACTCTCACTGTCCCAATAATGGTCACTGTTGCAGTTCATTCCGACAGACCCACTCTCTGTCACTGCTGTAGATCACTTCACCTCCCTCAATCACGGTCACTGCTTTAGGTCACTCCCACTGACCGAATCACAGCCACTGCTGTAGGTCATTCCCACTGACCCACTCACTGTCACTGCTGTAGTTCATTCCCACTGAAACACTCACTGTCACGGCTGTCAGACACTCCCACTGACCCACTCACTCTCTCTGCTGTAGGTCACTCCCACTCACCCAATCATGGTTACTCCTGTAGGTGACTTCCACTAACCCAATCATGGTCGCTGCTGTAGGTCACTACCACTGACCCACTCACTATCATTGCTGTAGGTCATTCCCACTGACCCAATCACGGTCACTGCTGTAGGTCAATCCCACTGACCCACTCGCTGTCACTGCTGTCGGTCACCCCCACTGACCCACTCACTGACACAGCTGTAGGTTACTCGCACTGACCCAATGACAATCACTGCTGTAGGTCACTCTCACTGTCCCAATCATAGTCACTGTTGCAGTTCATTCCCACAGACCCACTCTCTGTCACTGCTGTAGATCCCTTCCCCTCCCTCAATCACGGTCACTGCTTTAGGTCACTCCCACTGACCCAATCAGAGCCACTGCTGTAGGTTAATCCAGCTTACCCAATCTCATTCACTGCTGAAGGTCATTCCCACTGACCCACTCACTCTCACTGCGTAGGTCACTCCCACTGACCCAATCACAGTCACTGCTGTAGGTCATTTCCACTGACACAATCACGGTCACTGCTGTAGGTCGCTCCATCTGACCCAATCACGGTCACTGCTGTAGGTCATTCCCACTGACCCAATCATCGTCAATGCTGTTGGACATTCCCACTGACTCAATCATGGTCACTGCTGTAGGTCACTCCCACTGAACCACTCATTGTCAATGCTGTAGGTCATTCCCACTGAACCAATCAGTGTCACTACTGTCAGCCACTCCCACTGTCCCACTTACTATCATTGCTGTAAGTCATTCCCACTGACCCAATCAAGGTCACTGCTGTAGGTCAATCCCACTGACGCACTCTCAGTCACTGCCGTAGATTACTCCAACTGACCCACTCACTGTCACTGCTGAAGTTCATTCCCACTGACGCACTCACACTCACTGCGTAGGTCACTCCCACTGACCCAATCACAGTCGCTGCTGTAGGTTATTCCTACTGACACAATCACGGTCACTGCTGTAGGTCAGTCCCACTCACCCAATCATGGTCACTACTGTAGGTCACTCCCACTTACCATATTACTGTCTCTGCTGTAGGTCGCCCCCACTGACGCTCTCACTATCATTGCTGTAGGTCACTCCCACTGACCCAATCACGGTCACTGCTGTAGGTCAATCCAGCTGACCCACTCTCAGTCACTGCTGTAGATTACTCCCCCTGACCAACTCACTGTCGCTGCTGTCTGTCACTCCCACTGACCCACAGACAGTCACTGCTGAAGGTTACTCCCACTGACCCAAGCACAGTCACTGCTGTAGGTCGCTCTCACTGTCCCAATCATGGTCACTGTTGCAGAAGATTCCCCCAGACCCACTCACAGGCACTGCGTAGGTCACTCCCACTGACCCTATCATAGACACTGCTGTAGGTCATTCCCACTGACCCAATCATGGTCACTGCTGTAGGTCACTCCCACTGACCCACTCACTATCATTGCTGTAGGTCATTCCCATTGACCCAATCACGGTCACTGCTGTAGGTTAATCCCACTGACGCACTCTCAGTCACTCACCCAATCATGGTTACTGATGTAGGTCACTCCCACTGACCCAAACATGGTCACTGCTGTAGGTTGCTCCCACTTACCTAATCACGGTCTCTGCTGTAGGTCACTCCCACTGACCGTCTCACTATCATTGCTGTAGGTCATTCCCACTGACCCACTCACTGTCACTGCTGACGGTCACTCCCACTGACCCACTCACTGACACTGCTGTACGTTACTCCCACTGACCCAATCACAATCACTGCTGTAGTTCACTCTCACTGTCCCAATCATGGTCACTGTTGCAGATGATTCCCACAGACCCACTCACTGTCACTGCGTAGGTCACTCCCACTGACCCTATCATAGTCACTGCTGTAGGTCACTCCCGCTGACCCAATCACAGTCACTGCTGTAGGTCATTCCCACTGATCCACTCACTCTAACAGCTGTAGGGTACTGCAACTGGCCCAATCACGGTCACTGCTGTAGGTCACTCCCATTGCCCCAATCACAGTCACTGCTGTATGTCATTCCCACTGACCCAATTAATGTCGCTGCTGTAGGTCATTCCCACTGACCCAATCACAGTCACTGCTGTAGGTCTTTCCCACTGACCATATCATGGTCACTGCTGTAGGTCAATCCCACTGTCCCACTCACTGTCGAAGCTGTAGGTAATTCCCACTGAAACACTCACTGTCACTGCTGTCAACCACTCCCACTGACCCACTCACTGTCACTGCTGATTGCCACTCCCACTCACCCAATCATTGTTACTGCTGTAGGTCACTCCCACTGACCCAATCATGGTCACTGCTGCAGGTCGCTCCCACTGACCGTCTCACTATCATTGCTCTCGGTCATTCCCACTTACCCAATCACTGTCACTGCTGACGGTCACTCCCACTGACCCACTCACTGACACTGCTGTACGTTACTCCCACTGACCCAATCACAATCACTGCTGTAGTTCACTCTCACTGTCCCAATCATCGTCACTGTTGCAGATGATTCCCACAGACCCACTCACTGTCACTGCGTAGGTCACTCCCACTGACCCTATCATAGTCACTGCTGTAGGTCACTCCCGCTGACCCAATCACAGTCACTGCTGTAGGTCATTCCCACTGATCCACTCACTCTAACAGCTGTAAGGTACTGCAACTGGCCCAATCACGGTCACTGCTGTAGGTCACTCCCATTGCCCCAATCACAGTCACTGCTGTATGTCATTCCCACTGAGCCAATTAATGTCGCTGCTGTAGGTCATTCCCACTGACCCAATCACAGTCACTGCTGTAGGTCTTTCCCACTGACCATATCATGGTCACTGCTGTAGGTCAATCCCACTGTCCCACTCACTGTCGAAGCTGTAGGTAATTCCCACTGAAACACTCACTGTCACTGCTGTCAACCACTCCCACTGACCCACTCACTGTCACTGCTGATTGCCACTCCCACTCACCCAATCATTGTTACTGCTGTAGGTCACTCCCACTGACCCAATCATGGTCACTGCTGTTGGTCGCTCCCACTGACCGTCTCACTATCATTGCTCTCGGTCATTCCCACTTACCCAATCACGGTCACTGCTGTTGGTCAATCCCACTGACGCACTCTCAGTCACTGCTGTCGGTCACTCCCACTGACCCACTCACTGACACTGCTGTAGGTTACTCCCACTGACCCAATCACAATCACTGCTGAAGGTCATTCTCACTGTCCCAATCATGGTCACTGTTGCAGTTCATTCCCACAGAACCCATCACAGCCACTGCTGTAGGTCACTCCCGCTGACTCAATCTCATTCACTGCTGAAGGTCATTCCCACTGACCCACTCACTCTCACTGCGTAGGTCACTCCCACTGACCCAATCACAGTCACTGCGGTAGGTCATTCCCACTGACACAATCACGGTCACTGCTCTAGGTCACTCCCACTGACCCAATCGCTCTCACTGCTGTAGGTCATTCCCACTGACCCAATCATCGTCAATGCTGTTGGTCATTCCCACTGACCCAATCATGGTCACTGCTGTAGGTCACCCCCACTGAACCGCTCACTGTCACAGGTGTAGGTCATTCCTACTGAACCAATCAATGTAACTGCTGTCAGCCACTCCCACTGACCCACTCACTGTCACTGCTGTAGGTGACTCTCACTGACCAACTCATAGTCACTGCTTTAGGTCACTCCCACTCACCCAATCATGGTCACTGCTGTAGGTCACTCCCACTTACCATATCACTGTCTCTGCTGTAGGTCACCCCCACTGACGCTCTCACTATCATTGCTGTAGGTTATTCCCACTGACCCAATCACGGTCACTGGTGTAGGACAATCCCACTGAACCACTCACTGTCACTGCTGTAGGTTACTCCCACTGACCCAATCCCAATCTCTGCTGTAGTTCACTCTCACTGCCACAATCATGGTCACTGTTGCAGTTCATTCCCACAGACCCACTCACTGTCACTGCTGTAGATCACTTCCCCTCACTCAATCACGGTCACTGCTTTAGGTCACTCCCACTGACCCACTCACTATCATTGCTGTAGGTCATTCCCACTGACCCAATCACGGTCACTGCTGTAGGTCAATCCCACTGATCCACTCTCAGTCACTGCTGTAGATTACTCCCACTGACCCACTCGCTTTCACTGCTGTCGGCCACTCCCACTGACCCACTCACTGACACAGCTGTAGGTTACTCCCACTGACCCAATGACAATCACTGCTGTAGGTCACTCTCACTGTCCCAATCATGGTCACTGTTGCAGTTTATTCCCGCAGACCCACTCTCTGTCACTGCTGTAGATCCCTTCCCCTCCCTCAATCACGGTCACTGCTTTAGGTCACTCCCACTGACCCAATCACAGCCACTGCTGTAGGTTACTCCAGCTGACCCAATCTCATTCACTGCTGAAGGTCATTCCCACTGACACACTCACTCTTACTGCGTAGGTCACTCCCACTGACCCAATCACAGTCACTGCTGTAGGTCATTCCCACTGACACAATCACGGTCACTGCTGTAGGTCACTCCAACTGACCTAATCACGGTCACTGCTGTAGGTCATTCTCACTGACTCAATCATCGTCAATGCTGTTGGACATTCCCACTGACCCAATCATGGTCACTGCTGTGGGTCACTCCCACTGAACCACTCATTGTCAATGCTGTAGGTCATTCCCACTGAACCACTCAATGTCACTGCTGTCAGCCACTCCCACTGACCCACTTACTGTCACTGCTGTAGATCACTCCCCTGACTCAATCACGGTCACTGCTTTAGGTCACTCCCACTGACCCAATCACAGCCACTGCTTTAGGTCACTCCCGCTGACCCAATCACAGTCACTGATGTAGGTCACTCCCACTCACCCAATCATGGTTACTGATGTAGGTCACTTCCACTGACCCAATCACGGTCACTGCTGTAGGTCAATCCCACTGACACACTCTCAGACACTGATGTAGATTACTCCCACTGACCCAATCACAGCCACTGCTGAAGGTCACTCCCGCTCACCCAATCACAGTCACTGATGTAGGTCACTCCCACTCACCCAATCATGGTTCCTGATGTAGGTCATTCCCACTGACCCAATCACGGTCACTGCTCTAGGTCAATTCCACTGACGCACTCTCAGTCACTGCTGTAGATTACTCCCACTGACCAACTCACTGTCACTGCTGAAGGTCATTCCCACTGACACACTCACACCCACTGCGTAGGTCACTCCCACTGACCCAATCACTGTCACTGCTGTAGGTCATTCCTACTGACACAATCGCGGTCACTGCAGTATGTCACTCCCACTGACCCAATCACTGTCACTGCTGAAGGTCATTCCCACTGACCCACTCACACTCACTGCGTAGGTCACTCCCACTGACTCAATCACGGTCACTGCTTTAGGTCACTCCCACTGACCCAATCACAGCCACTGCTGTAGGTCACTCGCGCTGACCCAATCACAGTCACTGATGTAGTCACTCCCACTCACCCAATCATGGTTACTGATGTAGGTCACTTCCACTGACCCAATCATGGTCACTGCTGTAGGTCACTCCCACTGACCCACTCACTATCATTGCTGTAAGTCATTCCCACTGACCCAATCACGGTCACTACTGTAGGTCAATCCCACTGACGCACTCTCAGACACTGCTGTAGTTTACTCCCACTGACCCACTCAATGTCACTGCTGAAGGTCATTCCCACTGACCCACTCAAACTCATTGCGTAGGTCACTCCCACTGACCCAATCACTGTCCCTGCTGTAGGTTATTCGTACCGACACAATCTCGGTCACTGCAGTATGTCACTCTCACTGACCCAATCACGGTCACTGCTGTACGTCATTCCCACAGACCCAATCATCGTCAATGCTGTAGGTCATTCACACTGACCCTATCTTGGTCACTGCTGTAGGTCACTCCCACTGAACCACTCACTGTCACTGCTGTAGGTCATTCCCTCTGAACCTCTCAATGTCACTGCTGTCAGCCACTCCCACTGACCCACTCACTGTCACTGCTCTAGGTGACTCTCACTGACCAAATCATAGTCACTGCTGTAGGTCACTCCCACTCACCCAATCATGGTCACTGCTGTAGGTCACTTCCATTCACCATATCACTGTCTCTGCTGTAGGTCACTCCCACTGACGCTCTCACTATCATTGCTGTAAGTCATTCCCACTGACCCAATCACGGTCACTGCTGTATGTCAATCCCACTGACCCACTCTCAGTCACTGCTGAAGATTACTCCCACTGACACAATCACAGTCACTGCTGTAGCTCATTCCCACCGACACAATCACGGTCACTGCTGTAGGTCACTCCAACTGACCCAATCACGGTCACTGCTGTAGTTCATTCCCACTGACCCAATCATCGTGAATGCTGTTGGTCATTCCCACTGTCCCAATCATGGTCACTGTTGCAGATGATTCCCACAGACCCACTCACTGTCACTGCGTAGGTCACTCCCACTGACACTATCACAGTCACTGCTGTAGGTCATTCCCACTGACACAATCAGAGCCACTGCTGTAGGTCACTCCCGCTGACCCAATCACAGTCACTGCTGTAGGTCATTCCCACTGATCCACTCACTCTCACAGCTGTAGGGCACTGCAACTGACCCAATCACGGTCACTGCTGTAGGTCCTCCCTCTGCCCCAATCACAGTCACTGCTGTATGTCATTCCCACTGACCCAATTAATGTCGTTGCTGTAGGTCATTCCCACTTACCCAATCACAGTCACTGCTGTAGGTCTTTCCCACTGACCATATCATGGTCACTGCTGTAGGTCACTCCCACTGTCCCACTCACTGTCGCTGCTGTAGGTAATTCCCACTGAAACAGTCACTGTCACTGCTGTCAACCACTCCCACTGACCCACTCACTGTCACTGCTGATTGCCACTCCCACTCACCCAATCATTGTTACTGCTGTAGGTCACTCCCACTGACCCACTCATGGTCACTGCTGTAGGTCGCTCCCACTTACCTAATCACGGTCTCTGCTGTAGGTCACTCCCACTGACCGTCTCACTATCATTGCTGTCGGTCATTCCCACTTACCCAATCACGGTCACTGCTGTAGGTCAATCCCACTGACGCACTCTCAGTCACTGCTGTAGATTAATCCCACTGACACACTCAATGTCACTGCTGTCGGTCACTCCCACTGACCCACTCACTGACACTGCTGTAGTTTGCTCCCACTGACCCAATCACAATCACTGCTGTAGGTCATTCTCACTGTCCCAATCATTGTCACTGTTGCAGATCATTCCCACAGAACCAATCACAGCCACTGTTGTAGGACACTCCCGCTGACTCAATCTCATTCACTGCTGAAGGTCATTCCCACTGACCCACTCACTGTCACTGCGTAGGTCACTCCCACTGACACAATCACGGTCAATGCTCTAGGTCACTCCCACTGACCCAATCGCTCTCACTGCTGTAGGTCATTCCCACTGACCCAATCATCGTCAATGCTGTTGGTCATTCCCACTGACCCAATCATGGTCACTGCTGTAGGTCACTCCCACTGAACCGCTCACTGTCACAGCTGTAGGTGATTCCTACTGAACCACTCAATGTCACTGCTGTCAGCCACTCCCACTGATCCACTCAATCTCACTGATGTAGGTGACTCTCACTGACCAACTCATAGTCACTGCTTTAGGTCACTCCCACTCACCCAATCATGGTCACTGCTGTAGGTCACTCCCACTTACCATATCACTGTCTCTGCTGGAGGTCACCCCCACTGACGCTCTCACTATCATTGCTGTAGGTCATTCCCACTGACCCAATCACGGTCACTGCTGTAGGTCAATCCCACGGACCCACTCTCAGTCACTGCTGTAGATTACTCCCCCTGACCCACTCACTGTCACTGCTGTCGATCATTCCCACTGACCCACTCACTGACACTGCTGCAGGTTACTCCCACTGACCCAAACCCAATCACTGCTGTAGTTCACTCTCACTGTCCCAATCATGGTCACTGTTGCAGTTCATTCCCACAGACCCACTCACTGTCACTGCTGTAGATCACTTCCACTCACTCAATCACGGTGACTGCGTTAGGTCACTCCCACTGACCCAATCACAGCCACTGCTGTAGGTCACTCCCGCTGACTCAATCTCATTCACTGCTGAAGGTCATTCCCACTGACCCACTCACTCTCATTGCGCAGGTCATTCCCACTGACACAAGCACGGTCACTGCTGTAGGTCAATCCCACTGACCCAATCGCGCTCACTGCTGTAGGTCATTCCCACTGACCCAATCACGGTCACTGCTGTAGATCAATCCCACTGACCCACTCTCAGTCACTGCTGTAGATTACTCCCCCTGACCCACTCACTGACACTGCTGTAGGTTACTCCCACTGACCCAATCACAATCACTGCTGTAGTTTACTCTCACTGTCCCAATAATGGTCACTGTTGCAGTTCATTCCGACAGACCCACTCTCTGTCACTGCTGTAGATCACTTCACCTCCCTCAATCACGGTCACTGCTTTAGGTCACTCCCACTGACCGAATCACAGCCACTGCTGTAAGTCATTCCCACTGACCCACTCACTGTCACTGCTGTAGTTCATTCCCACTGAAACACTCACTGTCACGGCTGTCAGACACTCCCACTGACCCACTCACTCTCTCTGCTGTAGGTCACTCCCACTCACCCAATCATGGTTACTCCTGTAGGTGACTTCCACTAACCCAATCATGGTCACTGCTGTAGGTCACTCCCACTGACACACTCACTATCATTGCTGTAGGTCATTCCCACTGACCCAATCACGGTCACTGCTGTAGGTCAATCCCACTGACCCACTCTCTGTCACTGCTGTAGATTACTCCCACTGACCCACTCGCTGTCACTGCTGTCGTTCACCCCCACTGACCCACTCACTGACACAGCTGTAGGTTACTCCCACTGACCCAATGACAATCACTGCTGTAGGTCACTCTCACTGTCCCAATCATGGTCACTGTTGCAGTTCATTCCTACAGACCCACTCTCTGTCACTGGTGTAGATCCCTTCCCCTCCCTCAATCACGGTCACTGCTTTAGGTCACTCCCACTGACCCAATCAGAGCCACTGCTGTAGGTTAATCCAGCTTACCCAATCTCATTCACTGCTGAAGGTCATTCCCACTGACCCACTCACTCTCACTGCGTAGGTCACTCCCACTGACCCAATCACAGTCACTGCTGTAGGTCATTTCCACTGACACAATCACGGTCACTGCTGTAGGTCGCTCCAACTGACCCAATCACGGTCACTGCTGTAGGTCATTCCCACTGACCCAATCATCGTCAATGCTGTTGGACATTCCCACTGACTCAATCATGGTCACTGCTGTAGGTCACTCCCACTGAACCACTCATTGTCAATGCTGTAGGTCATTCCCACTGAACCAATCAGTGTCACTGCTGTCAGCCACTCCCACTGACCCACTCACTCTCACTGCTGTAGATCACTCCCACTGACTCAATCACGGTCACTGCTTTAGGTCAATCCCACTGACCCAATCACAGCCACTGCTGTAGGTCACTCTCGCTGACCCAATCACAGTCACTGCTGTAGGTCACTCCCAATGTCCCACTTACTATCATTGCTGTAAGTCATTCCCACTGACCCAATCAAGGTCACTGCTGTAGGTCAATCCCACTGACGCACTCTCAGTCACTGCTGTAGATTACTCCCACTGACCCACTCACTGTCACTGCTGAAGGTCATTCCCACTGACCCACTCACACTCACTGCGTAGGTCACTCCCACTGACCCATTCACAGTCGCTGCTGTAGGTTATTCCTACTGACACAATCACGGTCACTGCTGTATGTCACTCCCACTGACCCACTCACTGTCACTGCTGTCGATTTTTCCCACTGACCCACTCACTGACACTGCTGTAGGTTACTCCCAATGACGCTCTCACTATCATTGCTGTAGGTCATTCCCACTGACCCAATCTCGGTCACTTCTGTAGGTCAATCACAGAGACCCACTCTCTGTCACTGCTGTAGATCACTTCCCCTCCCTCAATCACGGTCACTGCTTTAGGTCAATCCCAGTGACCCAATCACAGCCACTGCTGTAGGTGACTATCACTGACCAACTCATAGTCACTGCTGTAGGTCACTCCCACTCACCCAATCATGGTCACTACTGTAGGTCACTCCCACTTACCATATTACTGTCTCTGCTGTAGGTCGCCCCCACTGACGCTCTCACTATCATTGCTGTAGGTCACTCCCACTGACCCAATCACGGTCACTGCTGTAGGTCAATCCAGCTGACCCACTCTCAGTCACTGCTGTAGATTACTCCCCCTGACCAACTCACTGTCGCTGCTGTCTGTCACTCCCACTGACCCATTCACAGTCACTGCTGTAGCTCATTCCCACCGACACAATCACGGTCACTGCTGTAGGTCACTCCAACTGACCCAATCACGGTCACTGCTGTAGTTCATTCCCACTGACCCAATCATCGTGAATGCTGTTGGTCATTCCCACTGTCCCAATCATGGTCACTGTTGCAGATGATTCCCACAGACCCACTCACTGTCACTGCGTAGGTCACTCCCACTGACACTATCACAGTCACTGCTGTAGGTCATTCCCACTGACACAATCAGAGCCACTGCTGTAGGTCACTCCCGCTGACCCAATCACAGTCACTGCTGTAGGTCATTCCAACTGATCCACTCACTCTCACAGCTGTAGGGTACTGCAACTGACCCAATCACGGTCACTGCTGTAGGTCCTCCCACTGCCCCAATCACAGTCACTGCTGTATGTCATTCCCACTGACCCAATTAATGTCGTTGCTGTAGGTCATTCCCACTTACCCAATCACAGTCACTGCTGTTGGTCTTTCCCACTGACCATATCATGGTCACTGCTGTAGGTCACTCCCACTGTCCCACTCACTGTCGCTGCTGTAGGTAATTCCCACTGAAACAGTCACTGTCACTGCTGTCAACCACTCCCACTGACCCACTCACTGTCACTGCTGATTGCCACTCCCACTCACCCAATCATTGTTACTGCTGTAGGTCACTCCCACTGACCCACTCATGGTCACTGCTGTAGGTCGCTCCCACTTACCTAATCACGGTCTCTGCTGTAGGTCACTCCCACTGACCGTCTCACTATCATGGCTGTCGGTCATTCCCACTTACCCAATCACGGTCACTGCTGTAGGTCAATCCCACTGACGCACTCTCAGTCACTGCTGTAGATTAATCCCACTGACACACTCAATGTCATTGCTGTCGGTCACTCCCACTGACCCACTCACTGACACTGCTGTAGTTTGCTCCCACTGACCCAATCACAATCACTGCTGTAGGTCATTCTCACTGTCCCAATCATGGTCACTGTTGCAGATCATTCCCACAGAACCAATCACAGCCACTGCTGTAGGTCACTCCCGCTGACTCAATCTCATTCACTGCTGAAGGTCATTCCCACTGACCCACTCACTGTCACTGCGTAGGTCACTCCCACTGACACAATCACGGTCACTGCTCTAGGTCACTCCCACTGACCCAATCGCTCTCACTGCTGTAGGTCATTCCCACTGACCCAATCATCGTCAATGCTGTTGGTCATTCCCACTGACCCAATCATGGTCACTGCTGTAGGTCACTCCCACTGAACCGCTCACTGTCACAGCTGTAGGTGATTCCTACTGAACCACTCAATGTCACTGCTGTCAGCCACTCCCACTGATCCACTCAATCTCACTGATGTAGGTGACTCTCACTGACCAACTCATAGTCACTGCTTTAGGTCACTCCCACTCACCCAATCATGGTCACTGCTGTAGGTCACTCCCACTTACCATATCACTGTCTCTGCTGGAGGTCACCCCCACTGACGCTCTCACTATCATTGCTGTAGGTCATTCCCACTGACCCAATCACGGTCACTGCTGTAGGTCAATCCCACGGACCCACTCTCAGTCACTGCTGTAGATTACTCCCCCTGACCCACTCACTGTCACTGCTGTCGATCATTCCCACTGACCCACTCACTGACACTGCTGCAGGTTACTCCCACTGACCCAAACCCAATCACTGCTGTAGTTCACTCTCACTGTCCCAATCATGGTCACTGTTGCAGTTCATTCCCACAGACCCACTCACTGTCACTGCTGTAGATCACTTCCACTCACTCAATCACGGTGACTGCGTTAGGTCACTCCCACTGACCCAATCACAGCCACTGCTGTAGGTCACTCCCGCTGACTCAATCTCATTCACTGCTGAAGGTCATTCCCACTGACCCACTCACTCTCATTGCGCAGGTCATTCCCACTGACACAAGCACGGTCACTGCTGTAGGTCAATCCCACTGACCCAATCGCGCTCACTGCTGTAGGTCATTCCCACTGACCCAATCACGGTCACTGCTGTAGATCAATCCCACTGACCCACTCTCAGTCACTGCTGTAGATTACTCCCCCTGACCCACTCACTGACACTGCTGTAGGTTACTCCCACTGACCCAATCACAATCACTGCTGTAGTTTACTCTCACTGTCCCAATAATGGTCACTGTTGCAGTTCATTCCGACAGACCCACTCTCTGTCACTGCTGTAGATCACTTCACCTCCCTCAATCACGGTCACTGCTTTAGGTCACTCCCACTGACCGAATCACAGCCACTGCTGTAGGTCATTCCCACTGACCCACTCACTGTCACTGCTGTAGTTCATTCCCACTGAAACACTCACTGTCACGGCTGTCAGACACTCCCACTGACCCACTCACTCTCTCTGCTGTAGGTCACTCCCACTCACCCAATCATGGTTACTCCTGTAGGTGACTTCCACTAACCCAATCATGGTCACTGCTGTAGGTCACTCCCACTGACCCACTCACTATCATTGCTGTAGGTCATTCCCACTGACCCAATCACGGTCACTGCTGTAGGTCAATCCCACTGACCCACTCTCTGTCACTGCTGTAGATTACTCCCACTGACCCACTCGCTGTCACTGCTGTCGTTCACCCCCACTGACCCACTCACTGACACAGCTGTAGGTTACTCCCACTGACCCAATGACAATCACTGCTGTAGGTCACTCTCACTGTCCCAATCATGGTCACTGTTGCAGTTCATTCCCACAGACCCACTCTCTGTCACTGGTGTAGATCCCTTCCCCTCCCTCAATCACGGTCACTGCTTTAGGTCACTCCCACTGACCCAATCAGAGCCACTGCTGTAGGTTAATCCAGCTTACCCAATCTCATTCACTGCTGAAGGTCATTCCCACTGACCCACTCACTCTCACTGCGTAGGTCACTCCCACTGACCCAATCACAGTCACTGCTGTAGGTCATTTCCACTGACACAATCACGGTCACTGCTGTAGGTCGCTCCAACTGACCCAATCACGGTCACTGCTGTAGGTCATTCCCACTGACCCAATCATCGTCAATGCTGTTGGACATTCCCACTGACTCAATCATGGTCACTGCTGTAGGTCACTCCCACTGAACCACTCATTGTCAATGTTGTAGGTCATTCCCACTGAACCAATCAGTGTCACTGCTGTCAGCCACTCCCACTGACCCACTCACTCTAACTGCTGTAGATCACTCCCACTGACTCAATCACGGTCACTGCTTTAGGTCAATCCCACTGACCCAATCACAGCCACTGCTGTAGGTCACTCCCGCTGACCCAATCACAGTCACTGCTGTAGGTCACTCCCAATGTCCCACTTACTATCATTGCTGTAAGTCTTTCCCACTGACCCAATCAAGGTCACTGCTGTAGGTCAATCCCACTGACGCACTCTCAGTCACTGCTGTAGATTACTCCCACTGACCCACTCACTGTCACTGCTGAAGGTCATTCCCACTGACCCACTCACACTCACTGCGTAGGTCACTCCCACTGACCCAATCATAGTCGCTGCTGTAGGTTATTCCTACTGACACAATCACGGTCACTGCTGTATGTCACTCCCACTGACCCACTCACTGTCACTGCTGTCGATTTTTCCCACTGACCCACTCACTGACACTGCTGTAGGTTACTCCCAATGACGCTCTCACTATCATTGCTGTAGGTCATTCCCACTGACCCAATCTCGGTCACTTCTGTAGGTCAATCACAGAGACCCACTCTCTGTCACTGCTGTAGATCACTTCCCCTCCCTCAATCACGGTCACTGCTTTAGGTCAATCCCAGTGACCCAATCACAGCCACTGCTGTAGGTGACTATCACTGACCAACTCATAGTCACTGCTGTAGGTCACTCCCACTCACCCAATCATGGTCACTACTGTAGGTCACTCCCACTTACCATATTACTGTCTCTGCTGTAGGTCGCCCCCACTGACGCTCTCACTATCATTGCTGTAGGTCACTCCCACTGACCCAATCACGGTCACTGCTGTAGGTCAATCCAGCTGACCCACTCTCAGTCACTGCTGTAGATTACTCCCCCTGACCAACTCACTGTCGCTGCTGTCTGTCACTCCCACTGACCCATTCACTGTCACTGCTGTATGTCACTCCCACTGACCCAAGCACAGTCACTGCTGTAGGTCGCTCTCACTGTCCCAATCATGGTAACTGTTGCAGATGATTCCCCCAGACCCACTCACTGGCACTGCGTAGGTCACTCCCACTGACCCTATCATAGACACTGCTGTAGGTCATTCCCACTGACCCAATCATGGTCACTGCTGTAGGTCACTCCCACTGACCCACTCACTATCATTGCTGTAGGTCATTCCCATTGACGCAATCACGGTCACTGCTGTAGGTTAATCCCACTGACGCACTCTCAGTTACTCACCCAATCATCGTTACTGATGTACGTCACTCCCACTGACCCAATCATGGTCACTGCTGTAGGTGGCTCCCACTTACCTAATCACGGTCTCTGCTGTAGGTCACTCCCACTGACCGTCTCACTATCATTGCTGCAGGTCATTCCCACTGACCCACTCACTGTCACTGCTGTCGGTCACTCCCACTGACCCACTCACTGACACTGCTGTACGTTACTCCCACTGACCCAATCACAATCACTGCTGTAGTTCACTCTCACTTTCCCAATCATGGTCACTGTTGAAGATGATTCCCACAGACCCACTCACTGTCACTGCGTAGGTCACTCCCACTGACCCTATCGTAGTCACTGCTTGTAGGTCATTCCCACTGACACAATCAGAGCCACTGATGTAGGTCACTCCCGCTGACCCAATCACAGTCACAGCTGTAGGTCATTCCCACTGATCCACTCACTCTAACAGCTGTAGGGTACTGCAACTGGCCCAATCACGGTCACTGCTGTAGGTCACTCCCATTGCCCCAATCACAGTCACTGCTGTATGTCATTCCCACTGACCCAATTAATGTCGCTGCTGTAGGTCATACCCACTGACCCAATCACAGTCACTGCTGTAGGTCTTTCCCACTGACCATATCATAGTCACTGCTGTAGGTCACTCCCACTGTCCCACTCACTGTCGAAGCTGTAGGTAATTCCCACTGAAACACTCACTGTTACTGCTGTCAACCACTCCCACTGACCCACTCACTGTCACTGCTGATTGCCACTCCCACTCACCCAATCATTGTTACTGCTGTAGGTCACTCCCACTGACCCAATCATGGTCACTGCTGAAGGTCGCTCCCACTTACCTAATCACGGTCTCTGCTGTAGGTCACTACCACTGACCATCTCACTATCATTGCTGTCGGTCATTCCCACTTTCCCAATCACGGTCACTGCTGTAGGTTAATCCCACTGACGCACTCAGTCACTGCTGTACATTAATCCCACTGACCCACTCACTGTCACTGCTGTCGGTCACTCCCACTGACCCACTCACTGACACTGCTGTAGGTTACTCCCACTGACCCAATCACAATCACTGCTGTAGGTCATTCTCACTGTCCCAATCATTGTCACTGTTGCAGTTCATTCCCACAGAACCCATCACAGCCACTGCTGAAGGTCACTCCGGCTGACTCAATCTCATTCACTGCTGAAGGTCATTCCCACTGACCCACTCACTCTCACTGCGCAGGTCATTCCCACTGACACAAGCACGGTCACTGCTGTAGGTCAATCCCACTGACCCAATCGCGCTCACTGCTGTAGGTCATTCCCACTGACCCAATCATCGTCAGTGCTGTAGGTCATTCCTACTGAACCACTCAATGTCACTGCTGTCAGCCACTCCCATTGATCCACTCACTGTCACTGCTGTATGTGACTCTCACTGACCAACTCATAGTCACTGCTGTAGGTCACTCCAACTCACCCAATCATGGTCACTGCTGTAGGTCACTCCCACTTACCATATCTCTGTCTCTGCTGTAGGTAACCCCCACTGACGCTCTCACTATCATTGCTGTACGTCATTCCCACTGACCCAATCACGGTCACTGCTGTAGGTCAATCCCACTGACCCACTCTCAGTCACTGCTGTAGATTACTCCCCCTGACCCACTCACTGACACTGCTGTAGGTTACTCCCACTGACCCAATCACAATCACTGCTGTAGTTTACTCTCACTGTCCCAATAATGGTCACTGTTGCAGTTCATTCCGACAGACCCACTCTCTGTCACTGCTGTAGATCACTTCACCTCCCTCAATCACGGTCTCTGCTTTAGGTCACTCCCACTGACCGAATCACAGCCACTGCTGTAGGTCATTCCCACTGACCCACTCACTGTCACTGCTGTAGTTCATTCCCACTGAAACACTCACTGTCACGGCTGTCAGACACTCCCACTGACCCACTCACTCTCTCTGCTGTAGGTCACTCCCACTCACCCAATCATGGTTACTCCTGTAGGTGACTTCCACTAACCCAATCATGGTCACTGCTGTAGGTCACTCCCACTGACCCACTCACTATCATTGCTGTAGGTCATTCCCACTGACCCAATCACGGTCACTGCTGTAGGTCAATCCCACTGACCCACTCTCTGTCACTGCTGTAGATTACTCCCACTGACCCACTCGCTGTCACTGCTGTCGGTCACCCCCACTGACCCACTCACTGACACAGCTGTAGGTTACTCTCACTGACCCAATGACAATCACTGCTGTAGGTCACTCTTACTGTCCCAATCATGGTCACTGTTGCAGTTCATTCCCACAGACCCACTCTCTGTCACTGCTGTAGATCCCTTCCCGTCCCTCAATCACGGTCACTGCTTTAGGTCACTCCCACTGACCCAATCAGAGCCACTGCTGTAGGTTAATCCAGCTTACCCAATCTCATTCACTGCTGAAGGTCATTCCCACTGACCCACTCACTCTCACTGCGTAGGTCACTCCCACTGACCCAATCACAGTCACTGCTGTAGGTCGCTCCAACTGACCCAATCACGGTCACAGCTGTAGGTCATTCCCACTGACCCAATCATCGTCAATGCTGTTGGACATTCCCACTGACTCAATCATGGTCACTGCTGTAGGTCACTCCCACTGAACCACTCATTGTC
Organism: Narcine bancroftii; assembly: GCF_036971445.1. NCBI lineage: Eukaryota > Metazoa > Chordata > Chondrichthyes > Torpediniformes > Narcinidae > Narcine > Narcine bancroftii. The sequence goes on along the minus strand of NC_091480.1, from coordinate 46,941,033 downwards.
AATGATGTAGGTCATTCCCACTGAACCAATCAGTGTCACTGCTGTCAGCCACTCCCACTGACCCACTCACTCTCACTGCTGTAGATCACTCCCACTGACTCAATCAAGGTCACTGCTTTAGGTCACCCCCACTGACCGAATCACAGCCACTGCTGTAGGTCATTCCCACTGACCCACTCACTGTCACTGCTGTAGTTCATTCCCACTGAAACACTCACTGTCACGGCTGTCAGACACTCCCACTGACCCACTCACTCTCTCTGCTGTAGGTCACTCCCACTCACCCAATCATGGTTACTCCTGTAGGTGACTTCCACTAACCCAATCATGGTCACTGCTGTAGCTCACTCCCACTGACCCACTCACTATCATTGCTGTAGGTCATTCCCACTGACCCAATCACGGTCACTGCTGTAGGTCAATCCCACTGACCCACTCTCTGTCACTGCTGTAGATTACTCCCACTGACCCACTCGCTGTCACTGCTGTCGGTCACCCCCACTGACCCACTCACTGACACAGCTGTAGGTTACTCTCACTGACCCAATGACAATCACTGCTGTAGGTCACTCTTACTGTCCCAATCATGGTCACTGTTGCAGTTCATTCCCACAGACCCACTCTCTGTAACTGCTGTAGATCCCTTCCCCTCCCTCAATCACGGTCACTGCTTTAGGTCACTCCCACTAACCCAATCAGAGCCACTGCTGTAGGTTAATCCAGCTTACCCAATCTCATTCACTGCTGAAGGTCATTCCCACTGACCCACTCACTCTCACTGCGTAGGTCACTCCCACTGACCCAATCACAGTCACTGCTGTAGGTCGCTCCAACTGACCCAATCACGGTCACTGCTGTAGGTCATTCCCACTGACCCAATCATCGTCAATGCTGTTGGACATTCCCACTGACTCAATCATGGTCACTGCTGTAGGTCACTCCCACTGAACCACTCATAGTCAATGCTGTAGGTCATTCCCACTGAACCAATCAGTGTCACTGCTGTCAGCACCTCCCACTGACCCACTCACTCTCACTGATGTAGATCACTCCCACTGACTCAATCAAGGTCACTGCTTTAGGTCAATCCCACTTACCCAATCACAGCCACTGCTGTAGGTCACTCCCGCTGACCCAATCACAGTCACTGCTGTAGGTCACTCCCACTGTCCCACTTACTATCATTGCTGTAAGTCATTCCCACTGACCCAATCAAGGTCACTGCTGTAGGTCAATCCCACTGACGCACTCTCAGTCACTGCTGTAGATTACTCCCACTGACCCACTCACTGTCACTGCTGAAGGTCATTCCCACTGACCCACTCACACTCACTGCGTAGGTCACTCCCACTGACCCAATCACAGTCGCTGCTGTAGGTTATTCCTACTGACACAATCACGGTCACTGCTGTATGTCACTCCCACTGACCCACTCACTGTCACTGCTGTCGATTTTTCCCACTGACCCACTCACTGACAGTGCTGTAGGTTACTCCCAATGACGCTCTCACTATCATTGCTGTAGGTCATTCCCACTGACCCAATCTCGGTCACTTCTGTAGGTCAATCACAGAGACCCACTCTCTGTCACTGCTGTAGATCACTTCCCCTCCCTCAATCACGGTCACTGCTTTAGGTCAATCCAACTGACCCAATCACAGCCACTGCTGTAGGTGACTATCACTGACCAACTCATAGTCACTGCTGTAGGTCAGTCCCACTCACCCAATCATGGTCACTACTGTAGGTCACTCCCACTTACCATATTACTGTCTCTGCTGTAGGTCGCCCCCACTGACGCTCTCACTATCATTGCTGTAGGTCACTCCCACTGACCCAATCACGGTCACTGCTGTAGGTCAATCCAGCTGACCCACTCACTGACACTGCTGTACGTTACTCCCACTGACCCAATCACAATCACTGCTGTAGTTCACTCTCACTTTCCCAATCATGGTCACTGTTGCAGATGATTCCCACAGACCCACTCACTGTCACTGCGTAGGTCACTCCCACTGACCCTATCATAGTCACTGCTTGTAGGTCATTCCCACTGACACAATCAGAGCCACTGCTGTAGGTCACTCCCGCTGACCCAATCTCAGTCACTGCTGTAGATTACTCCCCCTGACCAACTCACTGTCGCTGCTGTCTGTCACTCCCACTGACCCACAGACAGTCACTCCTGTAGGTCACTCCCACTGACCCACTCACTATCATTGCTGTAGGTCATTCCCATTGACCCAATCACGGTCACTGCTGTAGGTTAATCCCACTGACGCACTCTCAGTCACTCACACAATTATGGTAACTGATGTAGGTCACTCCCACTGACCCAATCATGGTCACTGCTGTAGGTGGCTCCCACTTACCTAATCACGGTCTCTGCTGTAGGTAACTCCCACTGACCGTCTCACTATCATTGCTGTAGGTCATTCCTACTGACCCACTCACTGTCACTGCTGTCGGTCACTCCCACTGACCCACTCACTGACACTGCTGTACGTTACTCCCACTGACCCAATCACAATCACTGCTGTAGTTCACTCTCACTGTCCCAATCATGGTCACTGTTGCAGATGATTCCCACAGACCCACTCACTGTCACTGCGTAGGTCACTCCCACTGACACTATCATAGTCACTGCTTGTAGGTCATTCACACTGACACAATCAGAGCCACTGCTGTAGGTCACTCCCGCTGACCCAATCACGGTCACTGCTGTAGGTCACTCCCACTGCCCCAATCACAGTCACTGCTGTATGTCATTCCCACGGACCCAATTAATGTCGCTGCTGTAGGTCATTCCCAATGACCCAATCACAGTCACTGCTGTAGGTCTTTCCCACTGACCATATCATGGTCACTGCTGTAGGTCACTCCCACTGTCCCACTCACTGTCGAAGCTGTAGGTAATTCCCACTGAAACACTCACTGTTACTGCCGTCAACCACTCCCACTGACCCACTCACTGTCACTGCTGATTGCCACTCCCACTCACCCAATCATTGTTACTGCTGTAGGTCACTTCCACTGACCCAATCATGGTCACTGCTGTAGGTCGCTCCCACTTACCTAATCACGGTCTCTGCTGTAGGTCACTCCCACTGACCATCTCACTATCATTGCTGTCGGTCATTCCCACTTACCCAATCACGGTCACTGCTGTAGGTCAATCCCACTGACGCACTCAGTCACTGCTGTAGATTAATCCCACTGACCCACTCACTGTCACTGCTGTCGGTCACTCCCACTGACCCACTCACTGACACTGCTGTAGGTTACTCCCACTGACCCAATCACAATCACTGCTGTAGGTCATTCTCACTGTCCCAATGATGGTCACTGTTGCAGTTCATTCCCACAGAAAACATCACAGCCACTGCTGTAGGTCACTCCGGCTTACTCAATCTCATTCACTGCTGAAGGTCATTCCCACTGACCCACTCACTCTCACTGCGTAGGTCACTCCCACTGACCCAATCACAGTCACTTCGGTAGGTCATTCCCACTGACACAATCACGGTCAATGCTCTAGGTCACTCCCACTGACCCAATTGCTCTCACTGCTGTAGGTCATTCCCACTGACCCAATCATCGTCAATGCTGTTGGTCATTCCCACTGACCCAATCATGGTCACTGCTGTAGGTCACCCTCACTGAACCGCTCACTGTCACAGGTGTAGGTCATTCCTACTGAACCAATCAATGTCACTGCTGTCAGCCACTCCCACTGACCAACTCACTGTCACTGCTGTAGGTGACTCTCACTGACCAACTCACTGACACTGCTTTAGGTCACTCCCACTCACCCAATCATGGTCACTGCTGTAGGTCACTCCCACTTACCATATCTCTGTCTCTGCTGTAGGTCACCCCCACTGACGCTCTCACTATCATTGCTGTAGGTCATTCCCACTGACCCAATCACGGTCACTGCTGTAGGTCAATCCCACTGACCCACTCTCAGTCACTGCTGTAGATTACTCCCCCTGACCCACTCACTGACACTGCTGTAGGTTACTCCCACTGACCCAAGCACAGTCACTGCTGTAGGTCGCACTCACTGTCCCAATCATGGTCACTGTTGCAGATGATTCGCCCAGACCCACTCACTGGCACTGCGTAGGTCACTCCCACTGACACTATCATAGACACTGCTGTAGGTCATTCCCACTGACCCAATCATGGTCACTGCTGTAGGTCACTCCCACTGACCCACTCACTATCATTGCTGTAGGTCATTCCCATTGACCCAATCACGGTCACTGCTGAAGGTTAATCCCACTGACGCACTCTCAGTCACTCACCCAATCATGGTTACTGATGTAGGTCACTCCCACTGACCCAATCATGGTCACTGCTGTAGGTGGCTCCCACTTACCTAATCACGGTCTCACCTGTAGGTCACTCCCACTGACCGTCTCACTATCATTGCTGTAGGTCATTCCCACTGACCCACTCACTGTCACTGCTGTCGGTCACTCCCACTGACCCACTCACTGACAGTGCTGTACGTTACTCCCACTGACCCAATCACAATCAATGCTGTAGTTCACTCTCACTGTCCCAATCATGGTCACTGTTGCAGATGATTCCCACAGACCCACACACTGTCACTGCGTAGGTCACTCCCACTGACCCTATCATAGTCACTGCTTGTAGGTCATTCCCACTGACACAATCAGAGCCACTGCTGTAGGTCACTCCCGCTGACCCAATCACAGTCACTGCTGTAGGTCATTCCCACTGATCCACTCACTCTAACAGCTGTAGGGTACTGCAACTGGCCCAATCACGGTCACTGCTGTAGGTCACTCCCACTGCACCAATCACAGTCACTGCTGTATGTCATTCCCACTGACCCAATTAATGTCGCTGCTGTAGGTCATTCCCACTAACCCAATCACATTCACTGCTGTAGGTCTTTCCCACTGACCATATCATGATCACTGCTGTAGGTCACTCCCACTGTCCCACTCACTGTCGAAGCTGTAGTTAATTCCCACTGGAACACTCACTGTTACTGCTGTCAACCACTCCCACTGACCCACTCACTGTCACTGCTGATTGCCACTCCCACTCACCCAATCATTGTTACTGCTGTAGGTCACTCCCACTGACCCAATCATGGTCACTGCCGTAGGTCGCTCCCACTTACCTAATCACGGTCTCTGCTGTAGGTCACTCCCACTGACCGTCTCACTATCATTGCTGTCGGTCATTCCCACTTACCCAATCACGGTCACTGCTGTAGGTCAATCCCACTGACGCACTCAGTCACTGATGTAGATTAATCCCACTTACCCACTCACTGTCACTGCTGTCGGTCACTCCCACTGACCCACTCACTGACACTGCTGTAGGTTACTCCCACTGACCCAATCACAATCACTGCTGTAGGTCATTCTCACTGTCCCAATCATGGTCACTGTTGCAGTTCATTCCCACAGAACCCATCACAGCCACTGCTGTAGGTCACTCCGGCTGACTCAATCTCATTCACTGCTGAAGGTCACTCCCACTGACCCACTCACTATCATTGCTGTAGGTCATTCCCATTGACCCAATCACGGTCACTGCTGTAGGTTAATCCCACTGACGCACTCTCAGTCACTCACCCAATCATGGTTACTGATGTAGGTCACTCCCACTGACCCAATCATGGTCACTGCTGTAGGTGGCTCCCACTTACCTAATCACGGTCTCTGCTGTAGGTCACTCCCACTGAACGTCTCACTATCATTGCTGTAGGTCATTCCCACTGACCCACTCACTGTCACTGCTGTCGGTCACTCCCACTGACCCACTCACTGACACTGCTGTACGTTACTCCCACTGACCCAATCACAATCACTGCTGTAGTTCACTCTCACTGTCCCAATCATGGTCATTGTTGCAGATGATTTCCACAGACCCACTCACTGTCACTGCGTAGGTCACTCCCACTGACCCTATCATAGTCACTGCTTGTAGGTCATTCCCACTGACAGAATCAGAGCCACTGCTGTAGGTCACTCCCGCTGACCCAATCACGGTCACTGCTGTAGGTCACTCCCACTGCCCCAATCACAGTCACTGCTGTATGTCATTCCCACGGACCCAATTAATGTCGCTGCTGTAGGACATTCCCACTGACCCAATCACAGTCACTTCTGTAGGTCTTTCCCAGTGACCATATCATGGTCACTGCTGTAGGTCACTCCCACTGTCCCACTCACTGTCGAAGCTGTAGGTAATTCCCACTGAAACACTCACTGTTACTGCTGTCAACCACTCCCACTGACCCACTCACTGTCACTGCTGATTGCCACTCCCACTCACCCAATCATTGTTACTGCTGTAGGTCACTTCCACTGACCCAATCATGGTCACTGCTGTAGGTCGCTCCCACTTACCTAATCACGGTCTCTGCTGTAGGTCACTCCCACTGACCATCTCACTATCATTGCTGTCGGTCATTCCCACTTACCCAATCACGGTCACTGCTGTAGGTCAATCCCACTGACGCACTCAGTCACTGCTGTAGATTAATCCCACTGACCCAATCACAATCACTGCTGTAGGTCATTCTCACTGTCCCAATCATGGTCACTGTTGCAGTTCATTCCCACAGAACCCATCACAGCCACTGCTGTAGGTCACTCCGGCTGACTCAATCTCATTCACTGCTGAAGGTCATTCCCACTGACCCACTCACTCTCACTGCGTAGGTCACTCCCACTGACCCAATCACAGTCACTGCGGTAGGTCATTCCCACTGACACAATCACGGTCACTGCTCTAGGTCACTCCCACTGACCCAATTGCTCTCACTGCTGTAGGTCATTCCCACTGACCCAATCATCGTCAATGCTGTTGGTCATTCCCACTGACCCAATCATGCTCACTGCTGTAGGTCACCCCCACTGAACCGCTCACTGTCACAGGTGTAGGTCATTCCTACTGAACCAATCAATGGCACTGCTGTCAGCCACTCCCACTGACCCACTCACTGTCACTGCTGTAGGTGACTCTCACTGACCAACTCACTGACACTGCTTTAGGTCACTCCCACTCACCCAATCATGGTCACTGCTGTAGGTCACTCCCACTTACCATATCACTGTCTCTGCTGTAGGTCACCCCCACAGACGCTCTCACTATCATTGCTGTAGGTCATTCCCACTGACCCAATCACGGTCACTGCTGTAGGTCAATCCCACTGACCCACTCTCAGTCACTGCTGTAGATTCCTCCCCCTGACACACTCACTGTCACTGCTGTCGATCATTCCCACTGACCCACTCACTGACACTGCTGTAGGTTACTCCCACTGACCCAAACCCAATCACTGCTGTAGTTCACTCTCACTGTCCCAATCATGGTCACTGTTGCAGTTCATTCCCACAGACCCACTCACTGTCACTGCTGGAGATCACTTCCACTCACTCAATCACGGTGACTGCGTTAGGTCAATCCCACTGACCCAATCACAGCCACTGCTGTAGGTCACTCCCGCTGACTCAATCTCATTCACTGATGAAGGTCATTCCCACTGACCCACTCACTCTCACTGCGCAGGTCATTCCCACTGACACAAGCACGGTCACTGCTGTAGGTAAATCACACTGACCCAATCGCGCTCACTGCTGTAGGTTATTCCCACTGACCCAATCATCGTCAATGCTGTAAGTCATTCCTACTGAACCACTCAATGTCACTGCTGTCAGCCACTCCCACTGACCCACTCACTGTCACTGCTGTATGTGACTCTCACTGACCAACTCATAGTCACTGCTGTAGGTCACTCCAACTCACCCAATCATGGTCACTGCTGTAGGTCAATCCCACTGACCCACTCTCAGTCACTGCTGTAGATTACTCCCCCTGACCCACTCACTGACACTGCTGTAGGTTACTCCCACTGACCCAATAATGGTCACTGTTGCAGTTCATTCCGACAGACCCACTCTCTGTCACTGCTGTAGATCACTTCACCTCCCCCAATCACGGTCACTGCTTTAGGTCACTCCCACTGACCGAATCACAGCCACTGCTGTAGGTCATTCCCACTGACCCCACTCACTGTCACTGCTGTAGTTCATTCCCACTGAAACACTCACTGTCACGGCTGTCAGACACTCCCACTGACCCACTCACTCTCTCTGCTGTAGGTCACTCCCACTCACCCAATCATGGTTACTCCTGTAGGTGACTTCCACTAACCCAATCATGGTCACTGCTGTAGGTCACTCCCACTGACCCACTCACTATCATTGCTGTAGGTCATTCCCACTGACCCAATCACGGTCATTGCTGTAGGTCAATCCCACTGACCCACTCTCTGTCACTGCTGTAGAGTACTCCCACTGACCCACTCGCTGTCACTGCTGTCGGTCACCCCCACTGACCCACTCACTGACACAGCTGTAGGTTACTCCCACTGACCCAATGACAATCACTGCTGTAGGTCACTCTCACTGTCCCAATCATGGTCACTGTTGCAGTTCATTCCCACAGACCCACTCTCTGTCACTGCTGTAGATCCCTTCCCCTCCCTCAATCACGGTCACTGCTTTAGGTCACTCCCACTGACCCAATCAGAGCCACTGCTGTAGGTTAATCCATCTTACCCAATCTCATTCACTGCTGAAGGTCAATCCCACTGACCCACTCTCAGTCACTGCTGTAGATTACTCCCCCTGACACACTCACTGTCACTGCTGTCGATCATTCCCACTGATCCACTCACTGAAACTGCTGTAGGTTACTCCCACTGACCCAAACCCAATCACTGCTGTAGTTCACTCTCACTGTCCCAATCATGGTCACTGTTGTAGTTCATTCCCACAGACCCACTCACTGTCACTGCTGGAGATCACTTCCACTCACTCAATCACGGTGACTGCTTTAGGTCAATCCCACTGACCCAATCACAGCCACTGCTGTAGGTCACTCCCGCTGACTCAATCTCATTCACTGCTGAAGGTCATTCCCACTGACCCACTCACTCTCACTGCGCAGGTCATTCCCAATGACACAAGCACGGTCACTGCTGTAGGTCAATCCCACTGACCCAATCGCGCTCACTGCTGTAGGTTATTCCCACTGACCCAATCATCGTCAATGCTGTAGGTCATTCCTACTGAACCACTCAATGCCACTGCTGTCAGCCACTCCCACTGACCCACTCACTGTCACTGCTGTATGTGACTCTCACTGACCAACTCATAGTCACTGCTGTAGGTCACTCCAACTCACCCAATCATGGTCACTGCTGTAGGTCAATCCCACTGACCCACTCTCAGTCACTGCTGTAGATTACTCCCCCTGACCCACTCACTGACACTGCTGTAGGTTACTCCCACTGACCCAATCACAATCACTGCTGTAGTTTACTCTCACTGTCCCAATAATGGTCACTGTTGCAGTTCATTCCGACAGACCCACTCTCTGTCACTGCTGTAGATCACTTCACCTCCCCCAATCACGGTCACTGCTTTAGGTCACTCCCACTGACCGAATCACAGCCACTGCTGTAGGTCATTCCCACTGACCCACTCACTGTCACTGCTGTAGTTCATTCCCACTGAAACACTCACTGTCACGGCTGTTAGACACTCCCACTGACCCACTCACTCTCTCTGCTGTAGGTCACTCCCACTCACCCAATCATGGTTACTCCTGTAGGTGACTTCCACTAACCCAATCATGGTCACTGCTGTAGGTCACTCCCACTGACCCACTCACTATCATTGCTGTAGGTCATTCCCACTGACCCAATCACGGTCATTGCTGTAGGTCAATCCCACTGACCCACTCTCTGTCACTGCTGTAGAGTACTCCCACTGACCCACTCGCTGTCACTGCTGTCGGTCACCCCCACTGACCCACTCACTGACACAGCTGTAGGTTACTCCCACTGACCCAATGACAATCACTGCTGTAGGTCACTCTCACTGTCCCAATCATGGTCACTGTTGCAGTTCATTCCCACAGACCCACTCTCTGTCACTGCTGTAGATCCCTTCCCCTCCCTCAATCACGGTCACTGCTTTAGGTCACTCCCACTGACCCAATCAGAGCCACTGCTGTAGGTTAATCCAGCTTACCCAATCTCATTCACTGCTGAAGGTCATTCCCACTGACCCACTCACTCTCACTGCGTAGGTCACTCCCACTGACCCAATCACAGTCACTGCTGTAGGTCATTTCCACTGACACAATCACGGTGTCTGCTGTAGGTCGCTCCAACTGACCCAATCACGGTCACTGCTGTAGGTCATTCCCACTGACCCAATCATCGTCAATGCTGTTGGACATTCCCACTGACTCAATCATGGTCACTGCTGTAGGTCACTCCCACTGAACCACTCATTGTCAATGCTGTCAGCCACTCCCACTGACCCACTCACTCTCACTGCTGTAGATCACTCCCACTGACTCAATCACGGTCACTGCTTTAGGTCAATCCCACTGACCCAATCACAGCCACTGCTGTAGGTCACTCCCGCTGACCCAATCACAGTCACTGCTGTAGGTAACTCCCACTGTCCCACTTACTATCATTGCTGTAAGTCATTCCCACTGACCCAATCAAGGTCACTGCTGTAGGTCAATCCCACTGACGCACTCTCAGTCACTGCTGTAGATTACTCCCACTGACCCACTCACTGTCACTACTGAAGGTCATTCCCACTGACCCACTCACACTCACTGCGTAGGTCGCTCCCACTGACCCAATCACAGTCGCTGCTGTAGGTTATACCTACTGACACAGTCACGGTCACTGCTGTATGTCACTCCCACTGACTCACTCACTGTCACTGCTGTCGATTTTTCCCACTGACCCACTCACTGACACTGCTGTAGGTTACTCCCAATGACGCTCTCACTATCATTGCTGTAGGTCATTCCCACTGACCCAATCTCGGTCACTTCTGTAGGTCAATCCCACTGACCCAATCACAGCCACTGCTGTAGGTGACTATCACTGACCAACTCATAGTCACTGCTGTAGGTCACTTCCACTCACCCAATCATGGTCACTACTGTAGGTCACTCCCACTTACCATATTACTGTCTCTGCTGTAGGTCGCCCCCACTGACGCTCTCACTATCATTGCTGTAGGTCACTCCCACTGACCCAATCACGGTCACTGCTGTAGGTCAATCCAGCTGACCCACTCTCAGTCACTGCTGTAGATTACTCCCCCTGACCAACTCACTGTCGCTGCTGTCTGTCACTCCCACTGACCCACAGACAGTCACTGCTGAAGGTTACTCCCACTGACCCAAGCACAGTCACTGCTGTAGGTCGCTCTCACTGTCCCAATCATGGTCACTGTTGCAGATGATTCCCCCAGACCCACTCACTGGCACTGCGTAGGTCACTCCCACTGACCCTATCATAGACACTGCTGTAGGTCATTCCCACTGACCCAATCATGGTCACTGCTGTAGGTCACTCCCACTGACCCACTCACTATCATTGCTGTAGGTCATTCCCATTGACCCAATCACGGTCACTGCTGAAGGTTAATCCCACTGACGCACTCTCAGTCACTCACCCAATCATGGTTACTGATGTAGGTCACTCCCACTGACCCAATCATGGTCACTGCTGTAGGTGGCTCCCACTTACCTAATCACGGTCTCTGCTGTAGGTCACTCCCACTGACCGTCTCACTATCATTGCTGTAGGTCATTCCCACTGACCCACTCACTGTCACTGCTGTCGGTCACTCACACTGACACACTCACTGACACTGCTGTACGTTACTCCCACTGACCCAATCACAATCACTGCTGTAGTTCACTCTCACTGTCCCAATCATGGTCACTGTTGCAGATGATTCCCACAGACCCACTCACTGTCACTGCGTAGGTCACTCCCACTGACCCTATCATAGTCACTGCTTGTAGGTCATTCCCACTGACACAATCAGAGCCACTGCTGTAGGTCACTCCCGCTGACCCAATCACAGTCACTGCTGTAGGTCATTCCCACTGATCCACTCACTCTAACAGCTGTAGGGTACTGCAACTGGCCCAAACACGGTCACTGCTGTAGGTCACTCCCACTGCCCCAATCACAGTCACTGCTGTATGTCATTCCCACTGACCCAATTAATGTCGCTGCTGTAGGTCATTCCCACTGACCCAATCACATTCACTGCTGTAGGTCTTTCCCACTGACCATATCATGGTCACTGCTGTAGGTCACTCCCACTGTCCCACTCACTGTCGAAGCTGTAGGTAATTCCCACTGACCCACTCACTGTCACTGCTGATTGCCACTCCCACTCACCCAATCATTGTTACTGCTGTAGGTCACTCCCACTGACCCAATCATGGTCACTGCCGTAGGTCGCTCCCACTTACCTAATCACGGTCTCTGCTGTAGGTCAATCCCACTGACCGTCTCACTATCATTGCTGTCGGTCATTCCCACTTACACAATCACGGTCACTGCTGTAGGTCAATCCCACTGACGCACTCAGTCACTGCTGTAGATTAATCCCACTGACCCACTAACTGTCACTGCTGTCGGTCACTCCCACTGACCCACTCACTGACACTGCTGTAGGTTACTCCCACTGACCCAATCAAAATCACTGCTGTAGGTTATTCTCACTATCCCAATCATGGTTACTGTTGCAGTTCATTTCCACAGAACCCATCACAGCCACTGCTGTAGGTCACTCCGGCTGACTCAATCTCATTCACTGCTGAAGGTCATTCCCACTGACCCACTCACTCTCACTGCGTAGGTCACTCCCACTCACCCAATCATGGTTACTCCTGTAGGTGACTTCCACTAACCCAATCATGGTCACTGCTGTAGGTCACTCCCACTGACCCACTCCCTATCATTGCTGTAGGTCATTCCCACTGACACAATCACGGTCATTGCTGTAGGTCAATCCCACTGACCCACTCTCTGTCACTGCTGTAGAGTACTCCCACTGACCCACTCGCTGTCACTGCTGTCGGTCACCCCCACTGACCCACTCACTGACACAGCTGTAGGTTACTCCCACTGACCCAATGACAATCACTGCTGTAGGTCACTCTCACTGTCCCAATCATGGTCACTGTTGCAGTTCATTCCCACAGACCCACTCTCTGTCACTGCTGTAGATCCCTTCCCCTCCCTCAATCACGGTCACTGCTTTAGGTCACTCCCACTGACCCAATCAGAGCCACTGCTGTAGGTTAATCCATCTTACCCAATCTCATTCACTGCTGAAGGTCAATCCCACTGACCCACTCTCAGTCACTGCTGTAGATTACTCCCCCTGACACACTCACTGTCACTGCTGTCGATCATTCCCACTGATCCACTCACTGAAACTGCTGTAGGTTACTCCCACTGACCCAAACCCAATCACTGCTGTAGTTCACTCTCACTGTCCCAATCATGGTCACTGTTGTAGTTCATTCCCACAGACCCACTCACTGTCACTGCTGGAGATCACTTCCACTCACTCAATCACGGTGACTGCTTTAGGTCAATCCCACTGACCCAATCACAGCCACTGCTGTAGGTCACTCCCGCTGACTCAATCTCATTCACTGCTGAAGGTCATTCCCACTGACCCACTCACTCTCACTGCGCAGGTCATTCCCAATGACACAAGCACGGTCACTGCTGTAGGTCAATCCCACTGACCCAATCGCGCTCACTGCTGTAGGTTATTCCCACTGACCCAATCATCGTCAATGCTGTAGGTCATTCCTACTGAACCACTCAATGCCACTGCTGTCAGCCACTCCCACTGACCCACTCACTGTCACTGCTGTATGTGACTCTCACTGACCAACTCATAGTCACTGCTGTAGGTCACTCCAACTCACCCAATCATGGTCACTGCTGTAGGTCAATCCCACTGACCCACTCTCAGTCACTGCTGTAGATTACTCCCCCTGACCCACTCACTGACACTGCTGTAGGTTACTCCCACTGACCCAATCACAATCACTGCTGTAGTTTACTCTCACTGTCCCAATAATGGTCACTGTTGCAGTTCATTCCGACAGACCCACTCTCTGTCACTGCTGTAGATCACTTCACCTCCCCCAATCACGGTCACTGCTTTAGGTCACTCCCACTGACCGAATCACAGCCACTGCTGTAGGTCATTCCCACTGACCCACTCACTGTCACTGCTGTAGTTCATTCCCACTGAAACACTCACTGTCACGGCTGTTAGACACTCCCACTGACCCACTCACTCTCTCTGCTGTAGGTCACTCCCACTCACCCAATCATGGTTACTCCTGTAGGTGACTTCCACTAACCCAATCATGGTCACTGCTGTAGGTCACTCCCACTGACCCACTCACTATCATTGCTGTAGGTCATTCCCACTGACCCAATCACGGTCATTGCTGTAGGTCAATCCCACTGACCCACTCTCTGTCACTGCTGTAGAGTACTCCCACTGACCCACTCGCTGTCACTGCTGTCGGTCACCCCCACTGACCCACTCACTGACACAGCTGTAGGTTACTCCCACTGACCCAATGACAATCACTGCTGTAGGTCACTCTCACTGTCCCAATCATGGTCACTGTTGCAGTTCATTCCCACAGACCCACTCTCTGTCACTGCTGTAGATCCCTTCCCCTCCCTCAATCACGGTCACTGCTTTAGGTCACTCCCACTGACCCAATCAGAGCCACTGCTGTAGGTTAATCCAGCTTACCCAATCTCATTCACTGCTGAAGGTCATTCCCACTGACCCACTCACTCTCACTGCGTAGGTCACTCCCACTGACCCAATCACAGTCACTGCTGTAGGTCATTTCCACTGACACAATCACGGTGTCTGCTGTAGGTCGCTCCAACTGACCCAATCACGGTCACTGCTGTAGGTCATTCCCACTGACCCAATCATCGTCAATGCTGTTGGACATTCCCACTGACTCAATCATGGTCACTGCTGTAGGTCACTCCCACTGAACCACTCATTGTCAATGCTGTCAGCCACTCCCACTGACCCACTCACTCTCACTGCTGTAGATCACTCCCACTGACTCAATCACGGTCACTGCTTTAGGTCAATCCCACTGACCCAATCACAGCCACTGCTGTAGGTCACTCCCGCTGACCCAATCACAGTCACTGCTGTAGGTAACTCCCACTGTCCCACTTACTATCATTGCTGTAAGTCATTCCCACTGACCCAATCAAGGTCACTGCTGTAGGTCAATCCCACTGACGCACTCTCAGTCACTGCTGTAGATTACTCCCACTGACCCACTCACTGTCACTACTGAAGGTCATTCCCACTGACCCACTCACACTCACTGCGTAGGTCGCTCCCACTGACCCAATCACAGTCGCTGCTGTAGGTTATACCTACTGACACAATCACGGTCACTGCTGTATGTCACTCCCACTGACTCACTCACTGTCACTGCTGTCGATTTTTCCCACTGACCCACTCACTGACACTGCTGTAGGTTACTCCCAATGACGCTCTCACTATCATTGCTGTAGGTCATTCCCACTGACCCAATCTCGGTCACTTCTGTAGGTCAATCCCACTGACCCAATCACAGCCACTGCTGTAGGTGACTATCACTGACCAACTCATAGTCACTGCTGTAGGTCACTCCCACTCACCCAATCATGGTCACTACTGTAGGTCACTCCCACTTACCATATTACTGTCTCTACTGTAGGTCGCCCCCACTGACGCTCTCACTATCATTGCTGTAGGTCACTCCCACTGACCCAATCACGGTCACTGCTGTAGGTCAATCCAGCTGACCCACTCTCAGTCACTGCTGTAGATTACTCCCCCTGACCAACTCACTGTCGCTGCTGTCTGTCACTCCCACTGACCCACAGTCAGTCACTGCTGAAGGTTACTCCCACTGACCCAAGCACAGTCACTGCTGTAGGTCGCTCTCACTGTCCCAATCATGGTCACTGTTGCAGATGATTCCCCCAGACCCACTCACTGGCACTGCGTAGGTCACTCCCACTGACCCTATCATAGACACTGCTGTAGGTCATTCCCACTGACCCAATCATGGTCACTGCTGTAGGTCACTCCCACTGACCCACTCACTATCATTGCTGTAGGTCATTCCCATTGACCCAATCACGGTCACTGCTGAAGGTTAATCCCACTGAACACTCTCAGTCACTCACCCAATCATGGTTACTGATGTAGGTCACTCCCACTGACCCAATCATGGTCACTGCTGTAGGTGGCTCCCACTTACCTAATCACGGTCTCTGCTGTAGGTCACTCCCACTGACCGTCTCACTATCATTGCTGTAGGTCATTCCCACTGACCGTCTCACTATCATTGCTGTCGGTCATTCCCACTTACACAATCACGGTCACTGCTGTAGGTCAATCCCACTGACGCACTCAGTCACTGCTGTAGATTAATCCCACTGACCCACTAACTGTCACTGCTGTCGGTCACTCACACTGACCCACTCACTGACACTGCTGTACGTTACTCCCACTGACCCAATCACAATCACTGCTGTAGTTCACTCTCACTGTCCCAATCATGGTCACTGTTGCAGATGATTCCCACAGACCCACTCACTGTCACTGCGTAGGTCACTCCCACTGACCCTATCATAGTCACTGCTTGTAGGTCATTCCCACTGACACAATCAGAGCCACTGCTGTAGGTCACTCCCGCTGACCCAATCACAGTCACTGCTGTAGGTCATTCCCACTGATCCACTCACTCTAACAGCTGTAGGGTACTGCAACTGGCCCAAACACGGTCACTGCTGTAGGTCACTCCCACTGCCCCAATCACAGTCACTGCTGTATGTCATTCCCACTGACCCAATTAATGTCGCTGCTGTAGGTCATTCCCACTGACCCAATCACATTCACTGCTGTAGGTCTTTCCCACTGACCATATCATGGTCACTGCTGTAGGTCACTCCCACTGTCCCACTCACTGTCGAAGCTGTAGGTCATTCCCACTGACCCACTCACTGTCACTGCTGATTGCCACTCCCACTCACCCAATCATTGTTACTGCTGTAGGTCACTCCCACTGACCCAATCATGGTCACTGCCGTAGGTCGCTCCCACTTACCTAATCACGGTCTCTGCTGTAGGTCACTCCCACTGACCGTCTCACTATCATTGCTGTCGGTCATTCCCACTTACACAATCACGGTCACTGCTGTAGGTCAATCCCACTGACGCACTCAGTCACTGCTGTAGATTAATCCCACTGACCCACTAACTGTCACTGCTGTCGGTCACTCCCACTGACCCACTCACTGACACTGCTGTAGGTTACTCCCACCTACCCAATCACAATCACTGCTGTAGGTCATTCTCACTATCCCAATCATGGTTACTGTTGCAGTTCATTTCCACAGAACCCATCACAGCCACTGCTGTAGGTCACTCCGGCTGACTCAATCTCATTCACTGCTGAAGGTCATTCCCACTGACCCACTCACTCTCACTGCGTAGGTCACTCCCACTGACCCAATCACAGTCACTGCGGTAGGTCATTCCCACTGACACAATCACGGTCACTGCTCTAGGTCACTCCCACTGACGCAATCGCTCTCACTGCTGTAGGTCATTCCCACTGACCCAATCATCGTCAATGCTGTTGGTCATTCCCACTGACCCAATCATGGTCACTGCTGTAGGTCACCCCCACTGAACCGTTCACTGTCACTGCTGTAGGTGACTCTCACTGACCAACTCATAGTCACTGCTTTATGTCACTCCCACTCACCCAATCATGGTCACTACTGTAGGTCACTCCCACTTACCATATTACTGTCTCTGCTGTAGGTCGCCCCCACTGACGCTCTCACTATCATTGCTGTAGGTCACTCCCACTGACCCAATCACGGTCACTGCTGTAGGTCAATCCAGCTGACCCACTCTCAGTCACTGCTGTAGATTACTCCCCCTGACCAACTCACTGTCGCTGCTGTCTGTCACTCCCACTGACCCACAGACAGTCACTGCTGAAGGTTACTCCCACTGACCCAAGCACAGTCACTGCTGTAGGTCGCTCTCACTGTCCCCATCATGGTCACTGTTGCAGATGATTCCCCCAGACCCACTCACTGTCACTGCGTAGGTCACTCCCACTGACCCTATCATAGTCACTGCTGTAGGTCATTCCCACTGACCCAATCATGGTCACTGCTGTAGGTCACTCCCACTGACCCACTCACTATCATTGCTGTAGGTCATTCCCATTGACCCAATCACGGTCACTGCTGTAGGTTAATCCCACTGACGCACTCTCAGTCACTCACCCAATCATGGTTACTGATGTAGGTCACTCCCACTGACCCAATCATGGTCACTGCTGTAGTTGGCTCCCACTTACCTAATCACGGTCTCTGCTGTAGGTCACACTCACTGACCGTCTCACTATCATTGCTGTAGGTCATTCCCACTGACACACTCACTGTCACTGCTGTCGGTCACTCCCACTGACCCACTCACTGACACTGCTGTACGTTACTCCCACTGACCCAATCACAATCACTGCTGTAGTTCACTCTCACTGTCCCAATCATGGTGACTGTTGCAGATGATTCCCACAGACCCACTCACTGTCACTGCGTAGGTCACTCCCACTGACCCTATCATAGTCACTGCTTGTAGGTCATTCCCACTGACACAATCAGAGCCACTGCTGTAGGTCACTCCCGCTGACCCAATCACAGTCACTGCTGTAGGTCATTCCCACTGATCCACTCACTCTAACAGCTGTAGGGTACTGCAACTGACCCAATCACGGTCACTGCTGTAGGTCAATCCAGCTGACCCACTCTCAGTTACTGCTGTAGATTACTCCCCCTGACCAACTCACTGTCGCTGCTGTCTGTCACTCCCACTGACCCACAGACAGTCACTGCTGAAGGTTACTCCCACTGACCCAAGCACAGTCACTGCTGTAGGTCGCTCTCACTGTCCCCATCATGGTCACTGTTGCAGATGATTCCCCCAGACCCACTCACTGTCACTGCGTAGGTCACTCCCACTGACCCTATCATAGTCACTGCTGTAGGTCATTCCCACTGACCCAATCATGGTCACTGCTGTAGGTCACTCCCACTGACCCACTCACTATCATTGCTGTAGGTCATTCCCATTTACCCAATCACGGTCACTGCTGTAGGTTAATCCCACTGACGCACTCTCAGTCACTCACCCAATCATGGTTACTGATGTAGGTCACTCCCACTGACCCAATCATGGTCACTGCTGTAGTTGGCTCCCACTTACCTAATCACGGTCTCTGCTGTAGGTCACACTCACTGACCGTCTCACTATCATTGCTGTAGGTCATTCCCACTGACACACTCACTGTCACTGCTGTCGCTCACTCCCACTGACCCACTCACTGACACTGCTGTACGTTACTCCCACTGACCCAATCACAATCACTGCTGTAGTTCACTCTCACTGTCCCAATCATGGTGACTGTTGCAGATGATTCCCACAGACCCACTCACTGTCACTGCGTAGGTCACTCCCACTGACCCTATCATAGTCACTGCTTGTAGGTAATTCCCACTGACACAATCAGAGCCACTGCTGTAGGTCACTCCCGCTGACCCAATCACAGTCACTGCTGTAGGTCATTCCCACTGATCCACTCACTCTAACAGCTGTAGGGTACTGCAACTGACCCAATCACGGTCACTGCTGTAGGTCATTCCCACTGACCCAATCACAGTCACTGCTGTAGGTCTTTCCCACTGACCATATCATGGTCACTGCTGTAGGTCACTCCCACTGTCCCACTCACTGTCGAAGCTGTAGGTCATTCCCACTGACCCACTCACTGTCACTGCTGATTGCCACTCCCACTCACCCAATCATTGTTACTGCTGTAGGTCACTCCCACTGACCCAATCATGGTCACTGCTGTAGGTCGCTGCCACTTACCTAATCACGGTCTCTGCTGTAGGTCACTCCCACTGACCGTCTCACTATCATTGCTGTCGGTCATTCCCACTTACACAATCACGGTCACTGCTGTAGGTCAATCCCACTGACGCACTCTCAGTCACTGCTGTAGATTAATCCCACTTACCCACTCACTGTCACTGCTGTCGGTCACTCCCACTGACCCACTCACTGACACTGCTGTAGGTTACTCCCACTGACCCAATCACAATCACTGCTGTAGGTCATTCTCACTGTCCCAATCATGGTCACTGTTGCAGTTCATTCCCACAGAACCCATCACAGCTACTGCTGTAGGTCACTCCGGCTGACTCAATCTCATTCACTGGTGAAGGTCATTCCCACTGACCCACTCACTCTCACTGCTCTAGGTCACTCCCACTGACCGAATCGCTCTCACTGCTGTAGGTCATTCCCACTGACCCAATCATCGTCAATGCTGTTGGTCATTCCCACTGACCCAATCACGGTCACTGCTGTAGGTCAATCCCACTGACCCACTCTCAGTCACTGCTGTAGATTACTCCCCCTGACACACTCACTGTCACTGCTGTCGATCATTCCCACTGACCCACTCACTGACACTGCTGTAGGTTATTCCCACTGACCCAATCACAATCACTGCTGTAGTTTACTCTCACTGTCCCAATCATGGTCACTGTTGCAGTTCATTCCGACAGACCCACTCTCTGTCACTGCTGTAGCTCACTTCACCTCCCTCAATCACGGTCACTGCTTTAGGTCACTCCCACTGACCGAATCACAGCCACTGCTGTAGGTCATTCACACTGACCAACTCACTGTCATGCTGTAGTTCATTCCCACTGAAACACTCACTGTCACGGCTGTCAGATAGTCCCACTTACCCACTCACTGTCACTGCTGTAGGTCACACCCACTCAACCAATCATGGTTACTGCTGTAGGTGACTTTCACTAACCCAATCATGGTCACTGCTGTAGGTCACTCCCGCTGACCCACTCACTATCATTGCTGTAGGTCATTCCCACTGACCCAATCACGGTCACTGCTGTAGGTCAATACCACTGACCCACTCTCAGTCACTGCTGTAGCTTACTCCCACTGCCACTCGCTGTCACTGCTGTCGGTCACTCCCACTGACCCACTCACTGACACAGCTGTAGGTTACTCCCACTGACCCAATGACAATCACTGCTGTAGGTCACTCTCACTGTCCCAATCATGGTCACTGTTGCAGTTCATTCCCACAGACCCACTCTCTGTCACTGCTGTAGATCACTTTCCCTCCCTCAATCACGGTCACTGCTTTAGGTCACTCCCACTGACCCACTCACAGCCACTGCTGTAGGTTACTCCAGCTTACCCAATCACATTCACTGCTGAAGGTCATTCCCACTGACCCACTCTCAGTCACTGCTGTAGCTTACTCCCACTGCCACTCGCTGTAACTGCTGTCGGTCACTCCCACTGACCCACTCACTGACACAGCTGTAGGTTACTCCCACTGACCCAATGACAATCACTGCTGTAGGTCTCTCTCACTGTCCCAATCATGGTCACTGTTGCAGTTCATTCCCACAGACCCACTCTCTGTCACTGCTGTAGATCCCTTCCCCTCCATCAATCACGGTCACTGCTTTAGGTCACTCCCACTGACCCACTCACAGCCACTGCTGTAGGTTACTCCAGCTTACCGAATCTCATTCACTGCTGAAGGTCATTCCCACTGACCCACTCACTCTCACTGCGTAGGTCACTCCCACTGACCCAATCACAGTCACTGATGTAGGTCATTCCCACTGACACAATCACGGTCACTGCTGTAGGTCGCTCCAACTGACCCAATCACGGTCACTGCTGTAGGTCATTCCCACTGACCCAATCATCGTCAATGCTGTTGGACATTCCCACTGACCCAATCATGGTCACTGCTGTCGGTCACTCCCACTGAACCACTCATTGTCAATGCTGTAGGTCATTCCCACTGAACCACTCAATGTCACTGCTTTCAGCCACTCCCACTGACCCACTCACTGTCACTGCTGTAGATCTCTCCCACTGACTCAATCACGGTCACTGCTTTAGGTCACTCCCACTGACCCAATCACAGCCACTGCTGTAGGTCACTCCCGCTGACCCAGTCACAGTCACGGCTGTAGGTCACTCCCACTGTCCCACTCACTATCATTGCTGTAAGTCATTCCCACTGACCCAATCAAGGTCACTGCTGTAGGTCAATCCCACTGACGCACTCTCAGGCACTGCTGTAGATTACTCCCACTGACCCACTCACTGTCACTGCAGAAGGTCATTCCCACTGACCCACTCACACTCACTGCGTAGGTCACTCCCACTGACCCAATCACAGTCACTGCTGTAGGTTATTCCTACTGACACAATCACGGTCAAAGCTGTATGTCACTCGCACTGACCCACTCACTGTCACTGCTGTCGATCATTCCAACTGACCCACTCACTGACACTGCTGTAGGTTACTCGCAATGACGCTCTCACTATCATTGCTGTAGGTCATTCCCACTGACCCAATCTCGGTCACTTCTGTAGGTGACTATCACTGACCAACTCATAGTCACTGCTATAGGTCACTCCCACTCACCCAATCATGGTCACTACTGTAGGTCACTCCCACTTACCATATTACTGTCTCTGCTGTAGGTCGCCCCCACTAACGCTCTCACTATCATTACTGTAGGTCACTCCCACTGACCCAATCATGGTCACTGCTGTAGGTGGCTCCCACTTACCTAATCACGGTCTCTGCTGTAGGTCACTCCCACTGACCGTCTCACTATCATTGCTGTAGGTCATTCCCACTTACCCAATCACGGTCACTGCTGTAGGTCAATCCCACTGACGCACTCTCAGTCACTGCTGTAGATTAATCACACTGACCCACTCACTGTAACTGCTGTCGGTCACTCCCACTGACCCACTCACTGACACTGCTGTAGGTTACTCCCACTGACCCAATCACAATCACTGCTGTAGTTCACTCTCACTGTCCCAATCATGGTCACTGTTGCAGTTCATTCCACAGAACCAATCACAGCCACTGCTGTAGGTCACTCCCGCTGACTCAATCTCATTCACTGCTGAAGGTCATTCCCACTGACCCACTCACTCTCACTGCGTAGGTCACTCCCACTGACCCAATCACATTCACTGCGGTAGGTCATTCCCACTGACACAATCACGGTCAGTGCTCTAGGTCACTCCCACTGACCCAATCGCTCTCACTGCTGTAGGTCATTCCCACTGACACAATTTTTCGTCAATGCTGTTGGTCATTCCCACTGACCCAATCATGGTCACTGCTGTAGGTCACTCCCACTGAACCGCTAACTGTCACAGCTGTAGGTCATTCCTACTGAACCACTCAATGTCACTGCTGTCAGCCACTCCCACTGACCCACTCACTGTCACTGCTGTAGGTGACTCTCACTGTCCAACTCATAGTCACTGCTTTAGGTCACTCCCACTCACCCAATCATGGTCACTGCTGTAGGTCACTCCCACTTACCATATCACTGTCTCTGCTGTAGGTCACTCCCACTGACGCTCTCACTATCATTGCTGTAGGTCATTCCCACTGACCCAATCACGGTCACTGCTGTAGGTCAATCCCACTGACCCACTCTCAGTCACTGCTGTAGATTACTCCCCCTGACCCACTCACTGTCACTGCTGTAGGTTACTCTCACTGACCAACTCATAGTCACTGCTTTATGTCACTCCCACTCACCCAATCATGGTCACTACTGTAGGTCACTCCCACTTACCATATTACTGTCTCTGCTGTAGGTCGCCCCCACTGACGCTCTCACTATCATTGCTGTAGGTCACTCCCACCGACCCAATCACCGTCACTGCTGTAGGTCAATCCAGCTGACCCACTCTCAGTCACTGCTGTAGATTACTCCCCCTGACCAACTCACTGTCGCTGCTGTCTGTCACTCCCACTGACCCACAGACAGTCACTGCTGAAGGTTACTCCCACTGACCCAAGCACAGTCACTGCTGTAGGTCGCTCTCACTGTCCCCATCATGGTCACTGTTGCAGATGATTCAACCTGACCCACTCACTGTCACTGCGTAGGTCACTCCCACTGACCCTATCATAGTCACTGCTGTAGGTCATTCCCACTGACCCAATCATGGTCACTGCTGTAGGTCACTCCCACTGACCCACTCACTATCATTGCTGTAGGTCATTCCCATTGACCCAATCACGGTTACTGCTGTAGGTTAATCCCACTGACGCACTCTCAGTCACTCACCCAATCATGGTTACTGATGTAGGTCACTCCCACTGACCCAATCATGGTCACTGCTGTAGTTGGCTCCCACTTACCTAATCACGGTCTCTGCTGTAGGTCACACTCACTGACCGTCTCACTATCATTGCTGTAGGTGATTCCCACTGACACACTCACTGTCACTGCTGTCGGTCACTCCCACTGACCCACTCACTGACACTGCTGTACGTTACTCCCACTGACCCAATCACAATCACTGCTGTAGTTCACTCTCACTGTCCCAATCATGGTCACTGTTGCAGATGATTCCCACAGACCCACTCACTGTCACTGCGTAGGTCACTCCCACTGACCCTATCATAGTCACTGCTTGTAGGTAATTCCCACTGACCCACTCACTGTCACTGCTGATTGCCACTCCCACTCACCCAATCATTGTTACTGCTGAAGGTCACTCCCACTGACCCAATCATGGTCACTGCTGTAGGTCGCTGCCACTTACCTAATCACGGTCTCTGCTGTAGGTCACTCCCACTGACCGTCTCACTATCATTGCTGTCGGTCATTCCCACTTACACAATCACGGTCACTGCTGTAGGTCAATCCCACTGACGCACTCTCAGTCACTGCTGTAGATTAATCCCTCTTAACCACTCACTGTCACTGCTGTCGGTCACTCCCACTGACCCACTCACTGACACTGCTGTAGGTTACTCCCACTGACCCAATCACAATCACTGCTGTAGGTCATTCTCACTGTCCCAATCATGGTCACTGTTGCAGTTCATTCCCACAGAACCCATCACAGCCACTGCTGTAGGTCACTCCGGCTGACTCAATCTCATTCACTGGTGAAGGTCATTCCCACTGACCCACTCACTCTCACTGCGTAGGTCACTCCCACTGACCCAATTACAGTCACTGCGGTAGGTCATTCCCACTGACACAATCACGGTCACTGCTCTAGGTCACTCCCACTGACCGAATCGCTCTCACTGCTGTAGGTCATTCCCACTGACCCAATCATCGTCAATGCTGTTGGTCATTCCCACTGACCCAATCATGGTCACTGCTGTAGGTCACCCCCACTGAACCGCTCACTGTCACAGCTGTAGGTCATTCCTACTGAACCAATCAATGTCAATGCTGTCAGCCACTCCCACTGACCCACTTACTGTCACTGCTGTAGGTGACTCTCACTGACCAACTCATAGTCACTGCTTTATGTCACTCCCACTCACCCAATCATGGTCACTGCTGTAGGTCACTCCCACTTACCATATCACTGTCTCTGCTGTAGGTCACCCCCACAGACGCTCTCACTATCATTGCTGTAGGTCATTCCCACTGACCCAATCACGGTCACTGCTGTAGGTCAATCCCACTGACCCACTCACTGTCACTGCTGTAGGTTACTCCCACTGACCCAATCCCAATCACTGCTGTAGTTCACTCTCACTGCCCCAATCATGGTCACTGTTGCAGTTCATTCCCACAGACCCACTCAATGTCACTGCTGTAGATCACTTCCACTCACTCAATCACGGTGACTGGGTTAGGTCACTCCCACTGACCCAATCATCGTCAATGCTGTTGGTCATTCCTACTGAACCACTCAATGTCACTGCTGTCAGCCACTCCCACTGACCCACACACTGTCACTGCTGTATGTGACTCTCACTGACCCACTCATAGTCACTGCTGTAGGTCACTCCAACTCACCAAATCATGGTCACTGCTGTAGGTCACTCCCACTTACCATATCTCTGTCTCTGCTGTAGGTCACCCCCACTGACGCTCTCACTATCATTGCTGTAGGTCATTCCCACTGACCCAATCACGGTCACTGCTGTAGGTCAATCCCACTGACCCACTCTCAGTCACTGCTGTAGATTACTCCCCCTGACCCACTCACTGTCACTGCTGTCGATCATTCCCACTGACCCACTCACTGACACTGCTGTAGGTTATTCCCACTGACCCAATCACAATCACTGCTGTAGTTTACTCTCACTGTCCCAATCATGGTCACTGTTGCAGTTCATTCCGACAGACCCACTCTCTGTCACTGCTGTAGCTCACTTCACCTCCCTCAATCACGGTCACTGCTTTAGGTCACTCCCACTGACCGAATCACAGCCACTGCTGTAGGTCATTCACACTGACCCACTCACTGTCATGCTGTAGTTCATTCCCACTGAAACACTCACTGTCACGGCTGTCAGATAGTCCCACTTTCCCACTCACTGTCACTGCTGTAGGTCACACCCACTCACCCAATCATGGTTACTGCTGTAGGTGACTTTCACTAACCCAATCATGGTCACTGCTGTAGGTCACTCCCACTGACCCACTCACTATCATTGCTGTAGGTCATTCCCACTGACCCAATCACGGTCACTGCTGTAGGTCAATACCACTGACCCACTCTCAGTCACTGCTGTAGCTTACTCCCACTGCCACTCGCTGTCACTGCTGTCGGTCACTCCCACTGACCCACTCACTGACACAGCTGTAGGTTACTCCCACTGACCCAATGACAATCACTGCTGTAGGTCACTCTCACTGTCCCAATCATGGTCACTGTTGCAGTTCATTCCCACAGACCCACTCTCTGTCACTGCTGTAGATCCCTTTCCCTCCCTCAATCACGGTCACTGCTTTAGGTCACTCCCACTGACCCACTCACAGCCACTGCTGTAGGTTACTCCAGCTTACCCAATCACATTCACTGCTGAAGGTCATTCCCACTGACCCACTCACTCTCACTGCGTAGGTCACTCCCACTGACCCAATCACAGTCACTGATGTAGGTCATTCCCACTGACACAATCACGGTCACTGCTGTAGGTCGCTCCAACTGACCCAATCACGGTCACTGCTGTAGGTCATTCCCACTGACCCAATCATCGTCAATGCTGTTGGACATTCCCACTGACCCAATCATGGTCACTGCTGTCGGTCACTCCCACTGAACCACTCATTGTCAATGCTGTAGGTCATTCCCACTGAACCACTCAATGTCACTGCTTTCAGCCACTCCCACTGACCCACTCACTGTCACTGCTGTAGATCACTCCCACTGACTCAATCACGGTCACTGCTTTAGGTCACTCCCACTGACCCAATCACAGCCACTGCTGTAGGTCACTCCCGCTTACCCAATCACAGTCACGGCTGTAAGTCACTCCCACTGTCCCACTCACTATCATTGCTGTAAGTCATTCCCACTGACCCAATCACAGCCACTGCTGTAGGTCACTCCGGCTGACTCAATCTCATTCACTGGTGAAGGTCATTCCCACTGACCCACTCACTCTCACTGCGTAGGTCACTCCCACTGACCCAATTACAGTCACTGCGGTAGGTCATTCCCACTGACACAATCACGGTCACTGCTCTAGGTCACTCCCACTGACCGAATCGCTCTCACTGCTGTAGGTCATTCCCACTGACCCAATCATCGTCAATGCTGTTGGTCATTCCCACTGACCCAATCATGGTCACTGCTGTAGGTCACCCCCACTGAACCGCTCACTGTCACAGCTGTAGGTCATTCCTACTGAACCAATCAATGTCAATGCTGTCAGCCACTCCCACTGACCCACTTACTGTCACTGCTGTAGGTGACTCTCACTGACCAACTCATAGTCACTGCTTTATGTCACTCCCACTCACCCAATCATGGTCACTGCTGTAGGTCACTCCCACTTACCATATCACTGTCTCTGCTGTAGGTCACCCCCACAGACGCTCTCACTATCATTGCTGTAGGTCATTCCCACTGACCCAATCACGGTCACTGCTGTAGGTCAATCCCACTGACCCACTCACTGTCACTGCTGTAGGTTACTCCCACTGACCCAATCCCAATCACTGCTGTAGTTCACTCTCACTGCCCCAATCATGGTCACTGTTGCAGTTCATTCCCACAGACCCACTCAATGTCACTGCTGTAGATCACTTCCACTCACTCAATCACGGTGACTGGGTTAGGTCACTCCCACTGACCCAATCATCGTCAATGCTGTTGGTCATTCCTACTGAACCACTCAATGTCACTGCTGTCAGCCACTCCCACTGACCCACACACTGTCACTGCTGTATGTGACTCTCACTGACCCACTCATAGTCACTGCTGTAGGTCACTCCAACTCACCAAATCATGGTCACTGCTGTAGGTCACTCCCACTTACCATATCTCTGTCTCTGCTGTAGGTCACCCCCACTGACGCTCTCACTATCATTGCTGTAGGTCATTCCCACTGACCCAATCATCGTCAATGGTGTTGGACATTCCCACTGACCCAATCATGGTCACTGCTGTCGGTCACTCCCACTGAACCACTCATTGTCAATGCTGTAGGTCATTCCCACTGAACCACTCAATGTCACTGCTTTCAGCCACTCCCACTGACCCACTCACTGTCACTGCTGTAGATCACTCCCACTGACTCAATCACGGTCACTGCTTTAGGTCACTCCCACTGACCCAATCACAGCCACTGCTGTAGGTCACTCCCGCTGACCCAATCACAGTCACGGCTGTAGGTCACTCCCACTGTCCCACTCACTATCATTGCTGTAAGTCATTCCCACTGACCCAATCAAGGTCACTGCTGTAGGTCAATCCCACTGACCCAATCACAGTCACTGCTGTATGTCAATCCCACTGACGCACTCTCAGTCACTGCTGTAGATTAATCACACTGACCCACTCACTGTAACTGCTGTCGGTCACTCCCACTGACCCACTCACTGACACTGCTGTAGGTTACTCCCACTGACCCAATCACAATCACTGCTGTAGTTCACTCTCACTGTCCCAATCATGGTCACTGTTGCAGTTCATTCCACAGAACCAATCACAGCCACTGCTGTAGGTCACTCCCGCTGACTCAATCTCATTCACTGCTGAAGGTCATTCCCACTGACCCACTCACTCTCACTGCGTAGGTCACTCCCACTGACCCAATCACATTCACTGCGGTAGGTCATTCCCACTGACACAATCACGGTCAGTGCTCTAGGTCACTCCCACTGACCCAATCGCTCTCACTGCTGTAGGTCATTCCCACTGACACAATTTTTCGTCAATGCTGTTGGTCATTCCCACTGACCCAATCATGGTCACTGCTGTAGGTCACTCCCACTTAACCGCTAACTGTCACAGCTGTAGGTCATTCCTACTGAACCACTCAATGTCACTGCTGTCAGCCACTCCCACTGACCCACTCACTGTCACTGCTGTAGGTGACTCTCACTGTCCAACTCATAGTCACTGCTTTAGGTCACTCCCACTCACCCAATCATGGTCACTGCTGTAGGTCACTCCCACTTACCATATCACTGTCTCTGCTGTAGGTCACTCCCACTGACGCTCTCACTATCATTGCTGTAGGTCATTCCCACTGACCCAATCACGGTCACTGCTGTAGGTCAATCCCACTGACCCACTCTCAGTCACTGCTGTAGATTACTCCCCCTGACCCACTCACTGTCACTGCTGTAGGTTACTCTCACTGACCAACTCATAGTCACTGCTTTATGTCACTCCCACTCACCCAATCATGGTCACTACTGTAGGTCACTCCCACTTACCATATTACTGTCTCTGCTGTAGGTCGCCCCCACTGACGCTCTCACTATCATTGCTGTAGGTCACTCCCACCGACCCAATCACCGTCACTGCTGTAGGTCAATCCAGCTGACCCACTCTCAGTCACTGCTGTAGATTACTCCCCCTGACCAACTCACTGTCGCTGCTGTCTGTCACTCCCACTGACCCACAGACAGTCACTGCTGAAGGTTACTCCCACTGACCCAAGCACAGTCACTGCTGTAGGTCGCTCTCACTGTCCCCATCATGGTCACTGTTGCAGATGATTCAACCTGACCCACTCACTGTCACTGCGTAGGTCACTCCCACTGACCCTATCATAGTCACTGCTGTAGGTCATTCCCACTGACCCAATCATGGTCACTGCTGTAGGTCACTCCCACTGACCCACTCACTATCATTGCTGTAGGTCATTCCCATTGACCCAATCACGGTTACTGCTGTAGGTTAATCCCACTGACGCACTCTCAGTCACTCACCCAATCATGGTTACTGATGTAGGTCACTCCCACTGACCCAATCATGGTCACTGCTGTAGTTGGCTCCCACTTACCTAATCACGGTCTCTGCTGTAGGTCACACTCACTGACCGTCTCACTATCATTGCTGTAGGTGATTCCCACTGACACACTCACTGTCACTGCTGTCGGTCACTCCCACTGACCCACTCACTGACACTGCTGTACGTTACTCCCACTGACCCAATCACAATCACTGCTGTAGTTCACTCTCACTGTCCCAATCATGGTCACTGTTGCAGATGATTCCCACAGACCCACTCACTGTCACTGCGTAGGTCACTCCCACTGACCCTATCATAGTCACTGCTTGTAGGTAATTCCCACTGACCCACTCACTGTCACTGCTGATTGCCACTCCCACTCACCCAATCATTGTTACTGCTGAAGGTCACTCCCACTGACCCAATCATGGTCACTGCTGTAGGTCGCTGCCACTTACCTAATCACGGTCTCTGCTGTAGGTCACTCCCACTGACCGTCTCACTATCATTGCTGTCGGTCATTCCCACTTACACAATCACGGTCACTGCTGTAGGTCAATCCCACTGACGCACTCTCAGTCACTGCTGTAGATTAATCCCTCTTAACCACTCACTGTCACTGCTGTCGGTCACTCCCACTGACCCACTCACTGACACTGCTGTAGGTTACTCCCACTGACCCAATCACAATCACTGCTGTAGGTCATTCTCACTGTCCCAATCATGGTCACTGTTGCAGTTCATTCCCACAGAACCCATCACAGCCACTGCTGTAGGTCACTCCGGCTGACTCAATCTCATTCACTGGTGAAGGTCATTCCCACTGACCCACTCACTCTCACTGCGTAGGTCACTCCCACTGACCCAATTACAGTCACTGCGGTAGGTCATTCCCACTGACACAATCACGGTCACTGCTCTAGGTCACTCCCACTGACCGAATCGCTCTCACTGCTCTAGGTCATTCCCACTGACCCAATCATCGTCAATGCTGTTGGTCATTCCCACTGACCCAATCATGGTCACTGCTGTAGGTCACCCCCACTGAACCGCTCACTGTCACAGCTGTAGGTCATTCCTACTGAACCAATCAATGTCAATGCTGTCAGCCACTCCCACTGACCCACTTACTGTCACTGCTGTAGGTGACTCTCACTGACCAACTCATAGTCACTGCTTTATGTCACTCCCACTCACCCAATCATGGTCACTGCTGTAGGTCACTCCCACTTACCATATCACTGTCTCTGCTGTAGGTCACCCCCACAGACGCTCTCACTATCATTGCTGTAGGTCATTCCCACTGACCCAATCACGGTCACTGCTGTAGGTCAATCCCACTGACCCACTCACTTTCACTGCTGTAGGTTACTCCCACTGACCCAATCCCAATCACTGCTGTAGTTCACTCTCACTGCCCCAATCATGGTCACTGTTGCAGTTCATTCCCACAGACCCACTCAATGTCACTGCTGTAGATCACTTCCACTCACTCAATCACGGTGACTGGGTTAGGTCACTCCCACTGACCCAATCATCGTCAATGCTGTTGGTCATTCCTACTGAACCACTCAATGTCACTGCTGTCAGCCACTCCCACTGACCCACACACTGTCACTGCTGTATGTGACTCTCACTGACCCACTCATAGTCACTGCTGTAGGTCACTCCAACTCACCAAATCATGGTCACTGCTGTAGGTCACTCCCACTTACCATATCTCTGTCTCTGCTGTAGGTCACCCCCACTGACGCTCTCACTATCATTGCTGTAGGTCATTCCCACTGACCCAATCACGGTCACTGCTGTAGGTCAATCCCACTGACCCACTCTCAGTCACTGCTGTAGATTACTCCCCCTGACCCACTCACTGTCACTGCTGTCGATCATTCCCACTGACCCACTCACTGACACTGCTGTAGGTTATTCCCACTGACCCAATCACAATCACTGCTGTAGTTTACTCTCACTGTCCCAATCATGGTCACTGTTGCAGTTCATTCCGACAGACCCACTCTCTGTCACTGCTGTAGCTCACTTCACCTCCCTCAATCACGGTCACTGCTTTAGGTCACTCCCACTGACCGAATCACAGCCACTGCTGTAGGTCATTCACACTGACCCACTCACTGTCATGCTGTAGTTCATTCCCACTGAAACACTCACTGTCACGGCTGTCAGATAGTCCCACTTACCCACTCACTGTCACTGCTGTAGGTCACACCCACTCACCCAATCATGGTTACTGCTGTAGGTGACTTTCACTAACCCAATCATGGTCACTGCTGTAGGTCACTCCCACTGACCCACTCACTATCATTGCTGTAGGTCATTCCCACTGACCCAATCACGGTCACTGCTGTAGGTCAATACCACTGACCCACTCTCAGTCACTGCTGTAGCTTACTCCCACTGCCACTCGCTGTCACTGCTGTCGGTCACTCCCACTGACCCACTCACTGACACAGCTGTAGGTTACTCCCACTGACCCAATGACAATCACTGCTGTAGGTCACTCTCACTGTCCCAATCATGGTCACTGTTGCAGTTCATTCCCACAGACCCACTCTCTGTCACTGCTGTAGATCCCTTTCCCTCCCTCAATCACGGTCACTTCTTTAGGTCACTCCCACTGACCCACTCACAGCCACTGCTGTAGGTTACTCCAGCTTACCCAATCACATTCACTGCTGAAGGTCATTCCCACTGACCCACTCACTCTCACTGCGTAGGTCACTCCCACTGACCCAATCACAGTCACTGATGTAGGTCATTCCCACTGACACAATCACGGTCACTGCTGTAGGTCGCTCCAACTGACCCAATCACGGTCACTGCTGTAGGTCATTCCCACTGACCCAATCATCGTCAATGCTGTTGGACATTCCCACTGACCCAATCATGGTCACTGCTGTCGGTCACTCCCACTGAACCACTCATTGTCAATGCTGTAGGTCATTCCCACTGAACCACTCAATGTCACTGCTTTCAGCCACTCCCACTGACACACTCACTGTCACTGCTGTAGATCACTCCCACTGACTCAATCACGGTCACTGCTTTAGGTCACTCCCACTGACCCAATCACAGCCACTGCTGTAGGTCACTCCCGCTGACCCAATCACAGTCACGGCTGTAAGTCACTCCCACTGTCCCACTCACTATCATTGCTGTAAGTCATTCCCACTGACCCAATCACAGCCACTGCTGTAGGTCACTCCGGCTGACTCAATCTCATTCACTGGTGAAGGTCATTCCCACTGACCCACTCACTCTCACTGCGTAGGTCACTCCCACTGACCCAATTACAGTCACTGCGGTAGGTCATTCCCACTGACACAATCACGGTCACTGCTCTAGGTCACTCCCACTGACCGAATCGCTCTCACTGCTGTAGGTCATTCCCACTGACCCAATCATCGTCAATGCTGTTGGTCATTCCCACTGACCCAATCATGGTCACTGCTGTAGGTCACCCCCACTGAACCGCTCACTGTCACAGCTGTAGGTCATTCCTACTGAACCAATCAATGTCACTGCTGTCAGCCACTCCCACTGACCCACTTACTGTCACTGCTGTAGGTGACTCTCACTGACCAACTCATAGTCACTGCTTTATGTCACTCCCACTCACCCAATCATGGTCACTGCTGTAGGTCACTCCCACTTACCATATCACTGTCTCTGCTGTAGGTCACCCCCACTGACGCTCTCACTATCATTGCTGTAGGTTATTCCCACTGACCCAATCACGGTCACTGCTGTAGGTCAATCCCACTGACCCACTCACTGTCACTGCTGTAGGTTACTCCCACTGACCCAATCCCAATCACTGCTGTAGTTCACTCTCACTGCCCCAATCATGGTCACTGTTGCAGTTCATTCCCACAGACCCACTCAATGTCACTGCTGTAGATCACTTCCACTCACTCAATCACGGTGACTGCGTTAGGTCACTCCCACTGACCCAATCATCGTCAATGCTGTTGGTCATTCCTACTGAACCACTCAATGTCACTGCTGTCAGCCACTCCCACTGACCCACACACTGTCACTGCTGTATGTGACTCTCACTGACCCACTCATAGTCACTGCTGTAGGTCACTCCAACTCACCAAATCATGGTCACTGCTGTAGGTCACTCCCACTTACCATATCTCTGTCTCTGCTGTAGGTCACCCCCACTGACGCTCTCACTATCATTGCTGTAGGTCATTCCCACTGACCCAATCATCGTCAATGGTGTTGGACATTCCCACTGACCCAATCATGGTCACTGCTGTCGGTCACTCCCACTGAACCACTCATTGTCAATGCTGTAGGTCATTCCCACTGAACCACTCAATGTCACTGCTTTCAGCCACTCCCACTGACCCACTCACTGTCACTGCTGTAGATCACTCCCACTGACTCAATCACGGTCACTGCTTTAGGTCACTCCCACTGACCCAATCACAGCCACTGCTGTAGGTCACTCCCGCTGACCCAATCACAGTCACGGCTGTAGGTCACTCCCACTGTCCCACTCACTATCATTGCTGTAAGTCATTCCCACTGACCCAATCAAGGTCACTGCTGTAGGTCAATCCCACTGACCCAATCACAGTCACTGCTGTAGGTTATTCCTACTGACACAATCACGGTCAAAGCTGTATGTCACTCCCACTGACCCACTCACTGTCACTGCTGTCGATCATTCCCACTGACCCACTCACTGACACTGCTGTAGGTTACTCGCAATGACGCTCTCACTATCATTGCTGTAGGTCATTCCCACTGACCCAATCTCGATCACTTCTGTAGGTGACTATCACTGACCAACTCATAGTCACTGCTATAGGTCACTCCCACTCACCCAATCATGGTCACTACTGTAGGTCACTCCCACTTACCATATTACTGTCTCTGCTGTAGGTCGCCCCCACTGACGCTCTCACTATCATTACTGTAGGTCACTCCCACTGACCCAATCATGGTCACTGCTGTAGTTGGCTCCCACTTACCTAATCACGGTCTCTGCTGTAGGTCACACTCACTGACCGTCTCACTATCATTGCTGTAGGTCATTCCCACTGACACACTCACTGTCACTGCTGTCGGTCACTCCCACTGACCCACTCACTGACACTGCTGTACGTTACTCCCACTGACCCAATCACAATCACTGCTGTAGTTCACTCTCACTGTCCCAATCATGGTCACTGTTGCAGATGATTCCCACAGACCCACTCACTGTCACTGCGTAGGTCACTCCCACTGACCCTATCATAGTCACTGCTTGTAGGTCATTCCCACTGACACAATCAGAGCCACTGCTGTAGGTCACTCCCGCTGACCCAATCACAGTCACTGCTGTAGGTCATTCCCACTGATCCACTCACTCTAACAGCTGTAGGGTACTGCAACTGACCCAATCACGGTCACTGCTGTAGGTCACTCCCACTGCCCCAATCACAGTCACTGCTGTATGTCATTCCCACTGACCCAATTAATGTCGCTGCAGTAGGTCATTCCCACTGACCCAATCACAGTCACTGCTGTAGGTCTTTCCCACTGACCATATCATGGTCACTGCTGTAGGTCACTCCCACTGTCCCACTCACTGTCGAAGCTGTAGGTAATTCCCACTGACCCACTCACTGTCACTGCTGATTGCCACTCCCACTCACCCAATCATTGTTATTGCTGTAGGTCACTCCCACTGACCCAATCATGGTCACTGTTGTAGGTCGCTGCCACTTACCTAATCACGGTCTCTGCTGTAGGTCACTCCCACTGACCGTCTCACTATCATTGCTGTCGGTCATTCCCACTTACACAATCACGGTCACTGCTGTAGGTCAATCCCACTGACGCACTCTCAGTCACTGCTGTAGATTAATCCCACTTACCCACTCACTGTCACTGCTGTCGGTCACTCCCACTGACCCACTCACTGACACTGCTGTAGGTTACTCCCACTGACCCAATCACAATCACTGCTGTAGGTCATTCTCACTGTCCCAATCATGGTCACTGTTGCAGTTCATTCCCACAGAACCCATCACAGCCACTGCTGTAGGTCACTCCGGCTGACTCAATCTCATTCACTGGTGAAGGTCATTCCCACTGACCCACTCACTCTCACTGCGTAGGTCACTCCCACTGACCCAATTACAGTCACTGCGGTAGGTCATTCCCACTGACACAATCACGGTCACTGCTCTAGGTCACTCCCACTGACCGAATCGCTCTCACTGCTGTAGGTCATTCCCACTGACCCAATCATCGTCAATGCTGTTGGTCATTCCCACTGACCTAATCATGGTCACTGCTGTAGGTCACCCCCACTGAACCGCTCACTGTCACAGCTGTAGGTCATTCCTACTGAACCAATCAATGTCACTGCTGTCAGCCACTCCCACTGACCCACTTACTGTCACTGCTGTAGGTGACTCTCACTGACCAACTCATAGACACTGCTTTATGTCACTCCCACTCACCCAATCATGGTCACTGCTGTAGGTCACTCCCACTTACCATATCACTGTCTCTGCTGTAGGTCACCCCCACTGACGCTCTCACTATCATTGCTGTAGGTTATTCCCACTGACCCAATCACGGTCACTGCTGTAGGTCAATCCCACTGACCCACTCACTGTCACTGCTGTAGGTTACTCCCACTGACCCAATCCCAATCACTGCTGTAGTTCACTCTCACTGCCCCAATCATGGTCACTGTTGCAGTTCATTCCCACAGACCCACTCAATGTCACTGCTGTAGATCACTTCCACTCACTCAATCACGGTGACTGCGTTAGGTCACTCCCACTGACCCAATCATCGTCAATGCTGTTGGTCATTCCTACTGAACCACTCAATGTCACTGCTGTCAGCCACTCCCACTGACCCACACACTGTCACTGCTGTATGTGACTCTCACTGACCCACTCATAGTCACTGCTGTAGGTCACTCCAACTCACCAAATCATGGTCACTGCTGTAGGTCACTCCCACTTACCATATCTCTGTCTCTGCTGTAGGTCACCCCCACTAACGCTCTAACTATCATTGCTGTAGGTCATTCCCACTGACCCAATCATCGTCAATGCTGTTGGACATTCCCACTGACCCAATCATGGTCACTGCTGTCGGTCACTCCCACTGAACCACTCATTGTCAATGCTGTAGGTCATTCCCACCGAACCACTCAATGTCACTGCTTTCAGCCACTCCCACTGACCCACTCACTGTCACTGCTGTAGATCACTCCCACTGACTCAATCACGGTCACTGCTTTAGGTCACTCCCACTGACCCAATCACAGCCACTGCTGTAGGTCACTCCCGCTGACCCAATCACAGTCACGGCTGTAGGTCACTCCCACTGTCCCACTCACTATCATTGCTGTAAGTCATTCCCACTGACCCAATCAAGGTCACTGCTGTAGGTCAATCCCACTGACGCACTCTCAGGCACTGCTGTAGATTACTCCCACTGACCCACTCACTGTCACTGCTGAAGGTCATTCCCACTGACCCACTCACACTCACTGCGTAGGTCACTCCCACTGACCCAATCACAGTCACTGCTGTAGGTTATTCCTACTGACACAATCACGGTCAAAGCTGTATGTCACTCCCACTGACCCACTCACTGTCACTGCTGTCGATCATTCCCACTGACCCACTCACTGACACTGCTGTAAGTTACTCGCAATGACGCTCTCACTATCATTGCTGTAGGTCATTCCCACTGACCCAATCTCAGTCACTTCTGTAGGTGACTATCACTGACCAACTCATAGTCACTGCTATAGGTCACTCCCACTCACCCAATCATGGTCACTACTGTAGGTCACTCCCACTTACCATATTACTGTCTCTGCTGTAGGTCGCCCCCACTGACGCTCTCACTATCATTACTGTAGGTCACTCCCACTGACCCAATCATGGTCACTGCTGTAGGTGGCTCCCACTTACCTAATCACGGTCTCTGCTGTAGGTCACTCCCACTGACCGTCTCACTATCATTGCTGTAGGTCATTCCCACTTACCCAATCACGGTCACTGCTGTAGGTCAATCCCACTGACGCACTCTCAGTCACTGCTGTAGATTAATCACACTGACCCACTCACTGTCACTGCTGTCGGTCACTCCCACTGACCCACTCACTGACACTGCTGTAGGTTACTCCCACTGACCCAATCACAATCACTGCTGTAGTTCACTCTCACTGTCCCAATCATGGTCACTGTTGCAGTTCATTCCACAGAACCAATCACAGCCACTGCTGTAGGTCACTCCCGCTGACTCAATCTCATTCACTGCTGAAGGTCATTCCCACTGACCCACTCACTCTCACTGCGTAGGTCACTCCCACTGACCCAATCACATTCACTGCGGTAGGTCATTCCCACTGACACAATCACGGTCACTGCTCTAGGTCACTCCCACTGACCCAATCGCTCTCACTGCTGTAGGTCATTCCCACTGACACAATTATCGTCAATGCTGTTGGTCATTCCCACTGACCCAATCATGGTCACTGCTGTAGGTCACTCCCACTGAACCGCTAACGGTCACAGCTGTAGGTCATTCCTACTGAACCACTCAATGTCACTGCTGTCAGCCACTCCCACTGACCCACTCACTGTCACTGCTGTAGGTGACTCTCACTGACCAACTCATAGTCACTGCTTTATGTCACTCCCACTCACCCAATCATGGTCACTGCTGTAGGTCACTCCCACTTACCATATCACTGTCTCTGCTGTAGGTCACCCCCACTGACTCTCTCACTATCATTGCTGTAGGTTATTCCCACTGACCCAATCACGGTCACTGCTGTAGGTCAATCCCACTGACCCACTCACTGTCACTGCTGTAGGTTACTCCCACTGACCCAATCCCAATCACTGCTGTAGTTCACTCTCACTGCCCCAATCATGGTCACTGTTGCAGTTCATTCCCACAGACCCACTCAATGTCACTGCTGTAGATCACTTCCACTCACTCAATCACGGTGACTGCGTTAGGTCACTCCCACTGACCCAATCATCGTCAATGCTGTTGGTCATTCCTACTGAACCACTCAATGTCACTGCTGTCAGCCACTCCCACTGACCCACACACTGTCACTGCTGTATGTGACTCTCACTGACCCACTCATAGTCACTGCTGTAGGTCACTCCAACTCACCAAATCATGGTCACTGCTGTAGGTCACTCCCACTTACCATATCTCTGTCTCTGCTGTAGGTCACCCCCACTGACGCTCTCACTATCATTGCTGTAGGTCATTCCCACTGACCCAATCATCGTCAATGCTGTTGGACATTCCCACTGACCCAATCATGGTCACTGCTGTCGGTCACTCCCACTGAACCACTCATTGTCAATGCTGTAGGTCATTCCCACTGAACCACTCAATGTCACTGCTTTCAGCCACTCCCACTGACCCACTCACTGTCACTGCTGTAGATCACTCCCACTGACTCAATCACGGTCACTGCTTTAGGTCACTCCCACTGACCCAATTACAGCCACTGCTGTAGGTCACTCCCGCTGACCCAATCACAGTCACGGCTGTAGGTCACTCCCACTGTCCCACTCACTATCATTGCTGTAAGTCATTCCCACTGACCCAATCAAGGTCACTGCTGTAGGTCAATCCCACTGACCCAATCACAGTCACTGCTGTAGGTTATTCCTACTGACACAATCACGGTCAAAGCTGTATGTCAGTCCCACTGACCCACTCACTGTCACTGCTGTCGATCATTCCCACTGACCCACTCACTGACACTGCTGTAGGTTACTCGCAATGACGCTCTCACTATCATTGCTGTAGGTCATTCCCACTGACCCAATCTCGATCACTTCTGTAGGTGACTATCACTGACCAACTCATAGTCACTGCTATAGGTCACTCCCACTCACCCAATCATGGTCACTACTGTAGGTCACTCCCACTTACCATATTACTGTCTCTGCTGTAGGTCGCCCCCACTGACGCTCTCACTATCATTACTGTAGGTCACTCCCACTGACCCAATCATGGTCACTGCTGTAGTTGGCTCCCACTTACCTAATCACGGTCTCTGCTGTAGGTCACACTCACTGACCGTCTCACTATCATTGCTGTAGGTCATTCCCACTGACACACTCACTGTCACTGCTGTCGGTCACTCCCACTGACCCACTCACTGACACTGCTGTACGTTACTCCCACTGACCCAATCACAATCACTGCTGTAGTTCACTCTCACTGTCCCATTCATGGTCACTGTTGCAGATGATTCCCACAGACCCACTCACTGTCACTGCGTAGGTCACTCCCACTGACCCTATCATAGTCACTGCTTGTAGGTCATTCCCACTGACACAATCAGAGCCACTGCTGTAGGTCACTCCCGCTGACCCAATCACAGTCACTGCTGTAGGTCATTCCCACTGATCCACTCACTCTAACAGCTGTAGGGTACTGCAACTGACCCAATCACGGT
Source organism: Narcine bancroftii (assembly GCF_036971445.1). Lineage (NCBI taxonomy): Eukaryota > Metazoa > Chordata > Chondrichthyes > Torpediniformes > Narcinidae > Narcine > Narcine bancroftii. Next base: position 46,900,229 of record NC_091480.1, on the reverse strand, counting down.
CACTGCTGTAGGTCACTCCCACTGCCCCAATCACAGTCACTGCTGTATGTCATTCCCACTGACCCAATTAATGTCGCTGCAGTAGGTCATTCCCACTGACCCAATCACAGTCACTGCTGTAGGTCTTTCCCACTGACCATATCATGGTCACTGCTGTAGGTCACTCCCACTGTCCCACTCACTGTCGAAGCTGTAGGTAATTCCCACTGACCCACTCACTGTCACTGCTGATTGCCACTCCCACTCACCCAATCATTGTTATTGCTGTAGGTCACTCCCACTGACCCAATCATGGTCACTGTTGTAGGTCGCTGCCACTTACCTAATCACGGTCTCTGCTGTAGGTCACTCCCACTGACCGTCTCACTATCATTGCTGTCGGTCATTCCCACTTACACAATCACGGTCACTGCTGTAGGTCAATCCCACTGACGCACTCTCAGTCACTGCTGTAGATTAATCCCACTTACCCACTCACTGTCACTGCTGTCGGTCACTCCCACTGACCCACTCACTGACACTGCTGTAGGTTACTCCCACTGACCCAATCACAATCACTGCTGTAGGTCATTCTCACTGTCCCAATCATGGTCACTGTTGCAGTTCATTCCCACAGAACCCATCACAGCCACTGCTGTAGGTCACTCCGGCTGACTCAATCTCATTCACTGGTGAAGGTCATTCCCACTGACCCACTCACTCTCACTGCGTAGGTCACTCCCACTGACCCAATTACAGTCACTGCGGTAGGTCATTCCCACTGACACAATCACGGTCACTGCTCTAGGTCACTCCCACTGACCGAATCGCTCTCACTGCTGTAGGTCATTCCCACTGACCCAATCATCGTCAATGCTGTTGGTCATTCCCACTGACCCAATCATGGTCACTGCTGTAGGTCACCCCCACTGAACCGCTCACTGTCACAGCTGTAGGTCATTCCTACTGAACCAATCAATGTCACTGCTGTCAGCCACTCCCACTGACCCACTTACTGTCACTGCTGTAGGTGACTCTCACTGACCAACTCATAGACACTGCTTTATGTCACTCCCACTCACCCAATTGGTCACTGCTGTAGGTCACTCCCACTTACCATATCACTGTCTCTGCTGTAGGTCACCGCTGTAGGTCACTCCCACTTACCATATCACTGTCTCTGCTGTAGGTCACCCCCACTGACGCTCTCACTATCATTGCTGTAGGTTATTCCCACTGACCCAATCACGGTCACTGCTGTAGGTCAATCCCACTGACCCACTCACTGTCACTGCTGTAGGTTACTCCCACTGACCCAATCCCAATCACTGCTGTAGTTCACTCTCACTGCCCCAATCATGGTCACTGTTGCAGTTCATTCCCACAGACCCACTCAATGTCACTGCTGTAGATCACTTCCACTCACTCAATCACGGTGACTGCGTTAGGTCACTCCCACTGACCCAATCATCGTCAATGCTGTTGGTCATTCCTACTGACCCACTCATAGTCACTGCTGTAGGTCACTCCAACTCACCAAATCATGGTCACTGCTGTAGGTCACTCCCACTTACCATATCTCTGTCTCTGCTGTAGGTCACCCCCACTGACGCTCTAACTATCATTGCTGTAGGTCATTCCCACTGACCCAATCATCGTCAATGCTGTTGGACATTCCCACTGACCCAATCATGGTCACTGCTGTCGGTCACTCCCACTGAACCACTCATTGTCAATGCTGTAGGTCATTCCCACCGAACCACTCAATGTCACTGCTTTCAGCCACTCCCACTGACCCACTCACTGTCACTGCTGTAGATCACTCCCACTGACTCAATCACGGTCACTGCTTTAGGTCACTCCCACTGACCCAATCACAGCCACTGCTGTAGGTCACTCCCGCTGACCCAATCACAGTCACGGCTGTAGGTCACTCCCACTGTCCCACTCACTATCATTGCTGTAAGTCATTCCCACTGACCCAATCAAGGTCACTGCTGTAGGTCAATCCCACTGACGCACTCTAAGGCACTGCTGTAGATTACTCCCACTGACCCACTCACTGTCACTGCTGAAGGTCATTCCCACTGACCCACTCACACTCACTGCGTAGGTCACTCCCACTGACCCAATCACAGTCACTGCTGTAGGTTATTCCTACTGACACAATCACGGTCAAAGCTGTATGTCACTCCCACTGACCCACTCACTGTCACTGCTGTCGATCATTCCCACTGACCCACTCACTGACACTGCTGTAAGTTACTCGCAATGACGCTCTCACTATCATTGCTGTAGGTCATTCCCACTGACCCAATCTCAGTCACTTCTGTAGGTGACTATCACTGACCAACTCATAGTCACTGCTATAGGTCACTCCCACTCACCCAATCATGGTCACTACTGTAGGTCACTCCCACTTACCATATTACTGTCTCTGCTGTAGGTCGCCCCCACTGACGCTCTCACTATCATTACTGTAGGTCACTCCCACTGACCCAATCATGGTCACTGCTGTAGGTGGCTCCCACTTACCTAATCACGGTCTCTGCTGTAGGTCACTCCCACTGACCGTCTCACTATCATTGCTGTAGGTCATTCCCACTTACCCAATCACGGTCACTGCTGTAGGTCAATCCCACTGACGCACTCTCAGTCACTGCTGTAGATTAATCACACTGACCCACTCACTGTCACTGCTGTCGGTCACTCCCACTGACCCACTCACTGACACTGCTGTAGGTTACTCCCACTGACCCAATCACAATCACTGCTGTAGTTCACTCTCACTGTCCCAATCATGGTCACTGTTGCAGTTCATTCCACAGAACCAATCACAGCCACTGCTGTAGGTCACTCCCGCTGACTCAATCTCATTCACTGCTGAAGGTCATTCCCACTGACCCACTCACTCTCACTGCGTAGGTCACTCCCACTGACCCAATCACATTCACTGCGGTAGGTCATTCCCACTGACACAATCACGGTCACTGCTCTAGGTCACTCCCACTGACCCAATCGCTCTCACTGCTGTAGGTCATTCCCACTGACACAATTATCGTCAATGCTGTTGGTCATTCCCACTGACCCAATCATGGTCACTGCTGTAGGTCACTCCCACTGAACCGCTAACGGTCACAGCTGTAGGTCATTCCTACTGAACCACTCAATGTCACTGCTGTCATCCACTCCCACTGACCCACTCACTGTCACTGCTGTAGGTGACTCTCACTGTCCAACTCATAGTCACTGCTTTAGGTCACTCCCACTCACCCAATCATGGTCACTGCTGTAGGTCACTCCCACTTACCATATCACTGTCTCTGCTGTAGGTCACCCCCACTGACGCTCTCACTATCATTGCTGTAGGTCATTCCCACTGACCCAATCACGGTCACTGCTGTAGGTCAATCCCACTGACCCACTCTCAGTCACTGCTGTAGATTACTCCCCCTGACCCACTCACTGTCACTGATGTAGGTTACTCCCACTGACCCATTACGAATCACTGCTCTAGGTCAATCCCACTGACCCAATCGCTCTCACTGCTGTAGGTCATTCCCACTGACCCACTCACTGACACTGCTGTAGGTTACTCCCACTGACCCAATCACAATCACTGCTGTAGTTTACTCTCACTGTCCCAATCATGGTCACTGTTGCAGTTCATTCCGAGAGACCCACTCTCTGTCACTGCTGTAGATCACTTCACCTTCCTCAATCACGGTCACTGCTTTAGGTCACTCCCACTGACCGAATCATAGCCACTGCTGTAGGTCATTCCCACTGACCCACTCACTGTCACTGCTGTAGTTCATTCCCACTGAAACAATCACTGTCACGGCTGTCAGACACTCCCACTGACCCACTCACTGTCACTGCTGTAGTTCAGTCCCACTCACCCAATCATGGTTACTGCTGTAGGTGACTTCCACTAACCCAATCATGGTCACTGCTGTTGGTCACTCCCACTGACCCACTCACTATCATTGCTGTAGGTCATTCCCACTGACCCAATCACGGTCACTGCTGTAGGTCAATCCCACTGACCCACTCTCAGTCACTGCTGTAGATTACTCCCACTGACCCACTCGCTGTCACTGCTGTCGGTCACTCCCACTAACCCACTCACTGACACAGCTGTAGGTTACTCCCACTGACCCAATGACAATCACTGCTTTAGGTCACTCCCACTGACCCAATCACAGCCACTGCTGTAGGTTACTCCAGCTGACCCAATCTCATTCACTGCTGAAGGTCATTCCCACTGACCCACACACTCTCACTGCGTAGGTCACTCCCACTGACCCAATCACAGTCACTGCTGTAGGTCATTCCCACTGACACAATCACGGTCACAGCTGGAGGTCGCTCCAACTGACCCAATCACGGTCACTGCTGTAGGTCATTCCCACTGACCCAATCATCGTCGATGCTGTTGGACATTCCCACTGAACCAATCATGGTCACTGCTGTCGGTCACTCCCACTGACCCACACACTGTCACTGCTGTATGTGACTCTCACTGACCCACTCATAGTCACTGCTGTAGGTCACTCCAACTCACCAAATCATGGTCACTGCTGTAGGTCACTCCCACTTACCATATCTCTGTCTCTGCTGTAGGTCACCCCCACTGACGCTCTCACTATCATTGCTGTAGGTCATTCCCACTGACCCAATCATCGTCAATGGTGTTGGACATTCCCACTGACCCAATCATGGTCACTGCTGTCGGTCACTCCCACTGAACCACTCATTGTCAATGCTGTAGGTCATTCCCACAGAACCACTCAATGTCACTGCTTTCAGCCACTCCCACTGACCCACTCACTGTCACTGCTGTAGATCACTCCCACTGACTCAATCACGGTCACTGCTTTAGGTCACTCCCACTGACCCAATCACAGCCACTGCTGTAGGTCACTCCCGCTGACCCAATCACAGTCACGGCTGTAGGTCACTCCCACTGTCCCACTCACTATCATTGCTGTAAGTCATTCCCACTGACCCAATCAAGGTCACTGCTGTAGGTCAATCCCACTGACCCAATCACAGTCACTGCTGTAGGTTATTCCTACTGACACAATCACGGTCAAAGCTGTATGTCACTCCCACTGACCCACTCACTGTCACTGCTGTCGATCATTCCCACTGACCCACTCACTGACACTGCTGTAGGTTACTCGCAATGACGCTCTCACTATCATTGCTGTAGGTCATTCCCACTGACCCAATCTCGATCACTTCTGTAGGTGACTATCACTGACCAACTCATAGTCACTGCTATAGGTCACTCCCACTCACCCAATCATGGTCACTACTGTAGGTCACTCCCACTTACCATATTACTGTCTCTGCTGTAGGTCGCCCCCACTGACGCTCTCACTATCATTACTGTAGGTCACTCCCACTGACCCAATCATGGTCACTGCTGTAGTTGGCTCCCACTTACCTAATCACGGTCTCTGCTGTAGGTCACACTCACTGACCGTCTCACTATCATTGCTGTAGGTCATTCCCACTGACACACTCACTGTCACTGCTGTCGGTCACTCCCACTGACCCACTCACTGACACTGCTGTACGTTACTCCCACTGACCCAATCACAATCACTGCTGTAGTTCACTCTCACTGTCCCAATCATGGTCACTGTTGCAGATGATTCCCACAGACCCACTCACTGTCACTGCGTAGGTCACTCCCACTGACCCTATCATAGTCACTGCTTGTAGGTCATTCCCACTGACACAATCAGAGCCACTGCTGTAGGTCACTCCCGCTGACCCAATCACAGTCACTGCTGTAGGTCATTCCCACTGATCCACTCACTCTAACAGCTGTAGGGTACTGCAACTGACCCAATCACGGTCACTGCTGTAGGTCACTCCCACTGCCCCAATCACAGTCACTGCTGTATGTCATTCCCACTGACCCAATTAATGTCGCTGCAGTAGGTCATTCCCACTGACCCAATCACAGTCACTGCTGTAGGTCTTTCCCACTGACCATATCATGGTCACTGCTGTAGGTCACTCCCACTGTCCCACTCACTGTCGAAGCTGTAGGTAATTCCCACTGACCCACTCACTGTCACTGCTGATTGCCACTCCCACTCACCCAATCATTGTTATTGCTGTAGGTCACTCCCACTGACCCAATCATGGTCACTGTTGTAGGTCGCTGCCACTTACCTAATCACGGTCTCTGCTGTAGGTCACTCCCACTGACCGTCTCACTATCATTGCTGTCGGTCATTCCCACTTACACAATCACGGTCACTGCTGTAGGTCAATCCCACTGACGCACTCTCAGTCACTGCTGTAGATTAATCCCACTTACCCACTCACTGTCACTGCTGTCGGTCACTCCCACTGACCCACTCACTGACACTGCTGTAGGTTACTCCCACTGACCCAATCACAATCACTGCTGTAGGTCATTCTCACTGTCCCAATCATGGTCACTGTTGCAGTTCATTCCCACAGAACCCATCACAGCCACTGCTGTAGGTCACTCCGGCTGACTCAATCTCATTCACTGGTGAAGGTCATTCCCACTGACCCACTCACTCTCACTGCGTAGGTCACTCCCACTGACCCAATTACAGTCACTGCGGTAGGTCATTCCCACTGACACAATCACGGTCACTGCTCTAGGTCACTCCCACTGACCGAATCGCTCTCACTGCTGTAGGTCATTCCCACTGACCCAATCATCGTCAATGCTGTTGGTCATTCCCACTGACCTAATCATGGTCACTGCTGTAGGTCACCCCCACTGAACCGCTCACTGTCACAGCTGTAGGTCATTCCTACTGAACCAATCAATGTCACTGCTGTCAGCCACTCCCACTGACCCACTTACTGTCACTGCTGTAGGTGACTCTCACTGACCAACTCATAGACACTGCTTTATGTCACTCCCACTCACCCAATCATGGTCACTGCTGTAGGTCACTCCCACTTACCATATCACTGTCTCTGCTGTAGGTCACCCCCACTGACGCTCTCACTATCATTGCTGTAGGTTATTCCCACTGACCCAATCACGGTCACTGCTGTAGGTCAATCCCACTGACCCACTCACTGTCACTGCTGTAGGTTACTCCCACTGACCCAATCCCAATCACTGCTGTAGTTCACTCTCACTGCCCCAATCATGGTCACTGTTGCAGTTCATTCCCACAGACCCACTCAATGTCACTGCTGTAGATCACTTCCACTCACTCAATCACGGTGACTGCGTTAGGTCACTCCCACTGACCCAATCATCGTCAATGCTGTTGGTCATTCCTACTGAACCACTCAATGTCACTGCTGTCAGCCACTCCCACTGACCCACACACTGTCACTGCTGTATGTGACTCTCACTGACCCACTCATAGTCACTGCTGTAGGTCACTCCAACTCACCAAATCATGGTCACTGCTGTAGGTCACTCCCACTTACCATATCTCTGTCTCTGCTGTAGGTCACCCCCACTGACGCTCTAACTATCATTGCTGTAGGTCATTCCCACTGACCCAATCATCGTCAATGCTGTTGGACATTCCCACTGACCCAATCATGGTCACTGCTGTCGGTCACTCCCACTGAACCACTCATTGTCAATGCTGTAGGTCATTCCCACCGAACCACTCAATGTCACTGCTTTCAGCCACTCCCACTGACCCACTCACTGTCACTGCTGTAGATCACTCCCACTGACTCAATCACGGTCACTGCTTTAGGTCACTCCCACTGACCCAATCACAGCCACTGCTGTAGGTCACTCCCGCTGACCCAATCACAGTCACGGCTGTAGGTCACTCCCACTGTCCCACTCACTATCATTGCTGTAAGTCATTCCCACTGACCCAATCAAGGTCACTGCTGTAGGTCAATCCCACTGACGCACTCTCAGGCACTGCTGTAGATTACTCCCACTGACCCACTCACTGTCACTGCTGAAGGTCATTCCCACTGACCCACTCACACTCACTGCGTAGGTCACTCCCACTGACCCAATCACAGTCACTGCTGTAGGTTATTCCTACTGACACAATCACGGTCAAAGCTGTATGTCACTCCCACTGACCCACTCACTGTCACTGCTGTCGATCATTCCCACTGACCCACTCACTGACACTGCTGTAAGTTACTCGCAATGACGCTCTCACTATCATTGCTGTAGGTCATTCCCACTGACCCAATCTCAGTCACTTCTGTAGGTGACTATCACTGACCAACTCATAGTCACTGCTATAGGTCACTCCCACTCACCCAATCATGGTCACTACTGTAGGTCACTCCCACTTACCATATTACTGTCTCTGCTGTAGGTCGCCCCCACTGACGCTCTCACTATCATTACTGTAGGTCACTCCCACTGACCCAATCATGGTCACTGCTGTAGGTGGCTCCCACTTACCTAATCACGGTCTCTGCTGTAGGTCACTCCCACTGACCGTCTCACTATCATTGCTGTAGGTCATTCCCACTTACCCAATCACGGTCACTGCTGTAGGTCAATCCCACTGACGCACTCTCAGTCACTGCTGTAGATTAATCACACTGACCCACTCACTGTCACTGCTGTCGGTCACTCCCACTGACCCACTCACTGACACTTCTGTAGGTTACTCCCACTGACCCAATCACAATCACTGCTGTAGTTCACTCTCACTGTCCCAATCATGGTCACTGTTGCAGTTCATTCCACAGAACCAATCACAGCCACTGCTGTAGGTCACTCCCGCTGACTCAATCTCATTCACTGCTGAAGGTCATTCCCACTGACCCACTCACTCTCACTGCGTAGGTCACTCCCACTGACCCAATCACATTCACTGCGGTAGGTCATTCCCACTGACACAATCACGGTCACTGCTCTAGGTCACTCCCACTGACCCAATCGCTCTCACTGCTGTAGGTCATTCCCACTGACACAATTATCGTCAATGCTGTTGGTCATTTCCACTGACCCAATCATGGTCACTGCTGTAGGTCACTCCCACTGAACCGCTAACGGTCACAGCTGTAGGTCATTCCTACTGAACCACTCAATGTCACTGCTGTCAGCCACTCCCACTGACCCACTCACTGTCACTGCTGTAGGTGACTCTCACTGACCAACTCATAGTCACTGCTTTATGTCACTCCCACTCACCCAATCATGGTCACTGCTGTAGGTCACTCCCACTTACCATATCACTGTCTCTGCTGTAGGTCACCCCCACTGACTCTCTCACTATCATTGCTGTAGGTTATTCCCACTGACCCAATCACGGTCACTGCTGTAGGTCAATCCCACTGACCCACTCACTGTCACTGCTGTAGGTTACTCCCACTGACCCAATCCCAATCACTGCTGTAGTTCACTCTCACTGCCCCAATCATGGTCACTGTTGCAGTTCATTCCCACAGACCCACTCAATGTCACTGCTGTAGATCACTTCCACTCACTCAATCACGGTGACTGCGTTAGGTCACTCCCACTGACCCAATCATCGTCAATGCTGTTGGTCATTCCTACTGAACCACTCAATGTCACTGCTGTCAGCCACTCCCACTGACCCACACACTGTCACTGCTGTATGTGACTCTCACTGACCCACTCATAGTCACTGCTGTAGGTCACTCCAACTCACCAAATCATGGTCACTGCTGTAGGTCACTCCCACTTACCATATCTCTGTCTCTGCTGTAGGTCACCCCCACTGACGCTCTCACTATCATTGCTGTAGGTCATTCCCACTGACCCAATAATCGTCAATGCTGTTGGACATTCCCACTGACCCAATCATGGTCACTGCTGTCGGTCACTCCCACTGAACCACTCATTGTCAATGCTGTAGGTCATTCCCACTGAACCACTCAATGTCACTGCTTTCAGCCACTCCCACTGACCCACTCACTGTCACTGCTGTAGATCACTCCCACTGACTCAATCACGGTCACTGCTTTAGGTCACTCCCACTGACCCAATCACAGCCACTGCTGTAGGTCACTCCCGCTGACCCAATCACAGTCACGGCTGTAGGTCACTCCCACTGTCCCACTCACTATCATTGCTGTAAGTCATTCCCACTGACCCAATCAAGGTCACTGCTGTAGGTCAATCCCACTGACCCAATCACAGTCACTGCTGTAGGTTATTCCTACTGACACAATCACGGTCAAAGCTGTATGTCACTCCCACTGACCCACTCACTGTCACTGCTGTCGATCATTCCCACTGACCCACTCACTGACACTGCTGTAGGTTACTCGCAATGACGCTCTCACTATCATTGCTGTAGGTCATTCCCACTGACCCAATCTCGATCACTTCTGTAGGTGACTATCACTGACCAACTCATCGTCACTGCTATAGGTCACTCCCACTCACCCAATCATGGTCACTACTGTAGGTCACTCCCACTTACCATATTACTGTCTCTGCTGTAGGTCGCCCCCACTGACGCTCTCACTATCATTACTGTAGGTCACTCCCACTGACCCAATCATGGTCACTGCTGTAGTTGGCTCCCACTTACCTAATCACGGTCTCTGCTGTAGGTCACACTCACTGACCGTCTCACTATCATTGCTGTAGGTCATTCCCACTGACACACTCACTGTCACTGCTGTCGGTCACTCCCACTGACCCACTCACTGACACTGCTGTACGTTATTCCCACTGACCCAATCACAATCACTGCTGTAGTTCACTCTCACTGTCCCATTCATGGTCACTGTTGCAGATGATTCCCACAGACCCACTCACTGTCACTGCGTAGGTCACTCCCACTGACCCTATCATAGTCACTGCTTGTAGGTCATTCCCACTGACACAATCAGAGCCACTGCTGTAGGTCACTCCCGCTGACCCAATCACAGTCACTGCTGTAGGTCATTCCCACTGATCCACTCACTCTAACAGCTGTAGGGTACTGCAACTGACCCAATCACGGTCACTGCTGTAGGTCACTCCCACTGCCCCAATCACAGTCACTGCTGTATGTCATTCCCACTGACCCAATTAATGTCGCTGCAGTAGGTCATTCCCACTGACCCAATCACAGTCACTGCTGTAGGTCTTTCCCACTGACCATATCATGGTCACTGCTGTAGGTCACTCCCACTGTCCCACTCACTGTCGAAGCTGTAGGTAATTCCCACTGACCCACTCACTGTCACTGCTGATTGCCACTCCCACTCACCCAATCATTGTTATTGCTGTAGGTCACTCCCACTGACCCAATCATGGTCACTGTTGTAGGTCGCTGCCACTTACCTAATCACGGTCTCTGCTGTAGGTCACTCCCACTGACCGTCTCACTATCATTGCTGTCGGTCATTCCCACTTACACAATCACGGTCACTGCTGTAGGTCAATCCCACTGACGCACTCTCAGTCACTGCTGTAGATTAATCCCACTTACCCACTCACTGTCACTGCTGTCGGTCACTCCCACTGACCCACTCACTGACACTGCTGTAGGTTACTCCCACTGACCCAATCACAATCACTGCTGTAGGTCATTCTCACTGTCCCAATCATGGTCACTGTTGCAGTTCATTCCCACAGAACCCATCACAGCCACTGCTGTAGGTCACTCCGGCTGACTCAATCTCATTCACTGGTGAAGGTCATTCCCACTGACCCACTCACTCTCACTGCGTAGGTCACTCCCACTGACCCAATTACAGTCACTGCGGTAGGTCATTCCCACTGACACAATCACGGTCACTGCTCTAGGTCACTCCCACTGACCGAATCGCTCTCACTGCTGTAGGTCATTCCCACTGACCCAATCATCGTCAATGCTGTTGGTCATTCCCACTGACCCAATCATGGTCACTGCTGTAGGTCACCCCCACTGAACCGCTCACTGTCACAGCTGTAGGTCATTCCTACTGAACCAATCAATGTCACTGCTGTCAGCCACTCCCACTGACCCACTTACTGTCACTGCTGTAGGTGACTCTCACTGACCAACTCATAGACACTGCTTTATGTCACTCCCACTCACCCAATCATGGTCACTGCTGTAGGTCACTCCCACTTACCATATCACTGTCTCTGCTGTAGGTCACCCCCACTGACGCTCTCACTATCATTGCTGTAGGTTATTCCCACTGACCCAATCACGGTCACTGCTGTAGGTCAATCCCACTGACCCACTCACTGTCACTGCTGTAGGTTACTCCCACTGACCCAATCCCAATCACTGCTGTAGTTCACTCTCACTGCCCCAATCATGGTCACTGTTGCAGTTCATTCCCACAGACCCACTCAATGTCACTGCTGTAGATCACTTCCACTCACTCAATCACGGTGACTGCGTTAGGTCACTCCCACTGACCCAATCATCGTCAATGCTGTTGGTCATTCCTACTGAACCACTCAATGTCACTGCTGTCAGCCACTCCCACTGACCCACACACTGTCACTGCTGTATGTGACTCTCACTGACCCACTCATAGTCACTGCTGTAGGTCACTCCAACTCACCAAATCATGGTCACTGCTGTAGGTCACTCCCACTTACCATATCTCTGTCTCTGCTGTAGGTCACCCCCACTGACGCTCTAACTATCATTGCTGTAGGTCATTCCCACTGACCCAATCATCGTCAATGCTGTTGGACATTCCCACTGACCCAATCATGGTCACTGCTGTCGGTCACTCCCACTGAACCACTCATTGTCAATGCTGTAGGTCATTCCCACCGAACCACTCAATGTCACTGCTTTCAGCCACTCCCACTGACCCACTCACTGTCACTGCTGTAGATCACTCCCACTGACTCAATCACGGTCACTGCTTTAGGTCACTCCCACTGACCCAATCACAGCCACTGCTGTAGGTCACTCCCGCTGACCCAATCACAGTCACGGCTGTAGGTCACTCCCACTGTCCCACTCACTATCATTGCTGTAAGTCATTCCCACTGACCCAATCAAGGTCACTGCTGTAGGTCAATCCCACTGACGCACTCTCAGGCACTGCTGTAGATTACTCCCACTGACCCACTCACTGTCACTGCTGAAGGTCATTCCCACTGACCCACTCACACTCACTGCGTAGGTCACTCCCACTGACCCAATCACAGTCACTGCTGTAGGTTATTCCTACTGACACAATCACGGTCAAAGCTGTATGTCACTCCCACTGACCCACTCACTGTCACTGCTGTCGATCATTCCCACTGACCCACTCACTGACACTGCTGTAAGTTACTCGCAATGACGCTCTCACTATCATTGCTGTAGGTCATTCCCACTGACCCAATCTCAGTCACTTCTGTAGGTGACTATCACTGACCAACTCATAGTCACTGCTATAGGTCACTCCCACTCACCCAATCATGGTCACTACTGTAGGTCACTCCCACTTACCATATTACTGTCTCTGCTGTAGGTCGCCCCCACTGACGCTCTCACTATCATTACTGTAGGTCACTCCCACTGACCCAATCATGGTCACTGCTGTAGGTGGCTCCCACTTACCTAATCACGGTCTCTGCTGTAGGTCACTCCCACTGACCGTCTCACTATCATTGCTGTAGGTCATTCCCACTTACCCAATCACGGTCACTGCTGTAGGTCAATCCCACTGACGCACTCTCAGTCACTGCTGTAGATTAATCACACTGACCCACTCACTGTCACTGCTGTCGGTCACTCCCACTGACCCATTCACTGACACTGCTGTAGGTTACTCCCACTGACCCAATCACAATCACTGCTGTAGTTCATTCTCACTGTCCCAATCATGGTCACTGTTGCAGTTCATTCCACAGAACCAATCACAGCCACTGCTGTAGGTCACTCCCGCTGACTCAATCTCATTCACTGCTGAAGGTCATTCCCACTGACCCACTCACTCTCACTGCGTAGGTCACTCCCACTGACCCAATCACATTCACTGCGGTAGGTCATTCCCACTGACACAATCACGGTCACTGCTCTAGGTCACTCCCACTGACCCAATCGCTCTCACTGCTGTAGGTCATTCCCACTGACACAATTATCGTCAATGCTTTTGGTCATTCCCACTGACCCAATCATGGTCACTGCTGTAGGTCACTCCCACTGAACCGCTAACGGTCACAGCTGTAGGTCATTCCTACTGAACCACTCAATGTCACTGCTGTCAGCCACTCCCACTGACCCACTCACTGTCACTGCTGTAGGTGACTCTCACTGTCCAACTCATAGTCACTGCTTTAGGTCACTCCCACTCACCCAATCATGGTCACTGCTGTAGGTCACTCCCACTTACCATATCACTGTCTCTGCTGTAGGTCACCCCCACTGACGCTCTCACTATCATTGCTGTAGGTCATTCCCACTGACCCAATCACGGTCACTGCTGTAGGTCAATCCCACTGACCCACTCTCAGTCACTGCTGTAGATTACTCCCCCTGACCCACTCACTGTCACTGATGTAGGTTACTCCCACTGACCCATTACGAATCACTGCTCTAGGTCAATCCCACTGACCCAATCGCTCTCACTGCTGTAGGTCATTCCCACTGACCCACTCACTGACACTGCTGTAGGTTACTCCCACTGACCCAATCACAATCACTGCTGTAGTTTACTCTCACTGTCCCAATCATGGTCACTGTTGCAGTTCATTCCGAGAGACCCACTCTCTGTCACTGCTGTAGATCACTTCACCTTCCTCAATCACGGTCACTGCTTTAGGTCACTCCCACTGACCGAATCATAGCCACTGCTGTAGGTCATTCCCTCTGACCCACTCACTGTCACTGCTGTAGTTCATTCCCACTGAAACAATCACTGTCACGGCTGTCAGACACTCCCACTGACCCACTCACTGTCACTGCTGTAGTTCAGTCCCACTCACCCAATCATGGTTCCTGCTGTAGGTGACTTCCACTAACCCAATCATGGTCACTGCTGTTGGTCACTCCCACTGACCCACTCACTATCATTGCTGTAGGTCATTCCCACTGACCCAATCACGGTCACTGCTGTAGGTCAATCCCACTGACCCACTCTCAGTCACTGCTGTAGATTACTCCCACTGACCCACTCGCTGTCACTGATGTCGGTCACTCCCACTAACCCACTCACTGACACAGCTGTAGGTTACTCCCACTGACCCAATGACAATCACTGCTTTAGGTCACTCCCACTGACCCAATCACAGCCACTGCTGTAGGTTACTCCAGCTGACCCAATCTCATTCACTGCTGAAGGTCATTCCCACTGACCCACACACTCTCACTGCGTAGGTCACTCCCACTGACCCAATCACAGTCACTGCTGTAGGTCATTCCCACTGACACAATCACGGTCACAGCTGGAGGTCGCTCCAACTGACCCAATCACGGTCACTGCTGTAGGTCATTCCCACTGACCCAATCATCGTCGATGCTGTTGGACATTCCCACTGACCCAATCATGGTCACTGCTGTCGGTCACTCCCACTGAACCACTCATTGTCAATGCTGTAGGTCATTCCCACCGAACCACTCAATGTCACTGCTTTCAGCCACTCCCACTGACCCACTCACTGTCACTGCTGTAGATCACTCCCACTGACTCAATCACGGTCACTGCTTTAGGTCACTCCCACTGACCCAATCACAGCCACTGCTGTAGGTCACTCCCGCTGACCCAATCACAGTCACGGCTGTAGGTCACTCCCACTGTCCCACTCACTATCATTGCTGTAAGTCATTCCCACTGACCCAATCAAGGTCACTGCTGTAGGTCAATCCCACTGACGCACTCTCAGGCACTGCTGTAGATTACTCCCACTGACCCACTCACTGTCACTGCTGAAGGTCATTCCCACTGACCCACTCACACTCACTGCGTAGGTCACTCCCACTGACCCAATCACAGTCACTGCTGTAGGTTATTCCTACTGACACAATCACGGTCAAAGCTGTATGTCACTCCCACTGACCCACTCACTGTCACTGCTGTCGATCATTCCCACTGACCCACTCACTGACACTGCTGTAAGTTACTCGCAATGACGCTCTCACTATCATTGCTGTAGGTCATTCCCACTGACCCAATCTCAGTCACTTCTGTAGGTGACTATCACTGACCAACTCATAGTCACTGCTATAGGTCACTCCCACTCACCCAATCATGGTCACTACTGTAGGTCACTCCCACTTACCATATTACTGTCTCTGCTGTAGGTCGCCCCCACTGACGCTCTCACTATCATTACTGTAGGTCACTCCCACTGACCCAATCATGGTCACTGCTGTAGGTGGCTCCCACTTACATAATCACGGTCTCTGCTGTAGGTCACTCCCACTGACCGTCTCACTATCATTGCTGTAGGTCATTCCCACTTACCCAATCACGGTCACTGCTGTAGGTCAATCCCACTGACGCACTCTCAGTCACTGCTGTAGATTAATCACACTGACCCACTCACTGTCACTGCTGTCGGTCACTCCCACTGACCCACTCACTGACACTGCTGTAGGTTACTCCCACTGACCCAATCACAATCACTGCTGTAGTTCACTCTCACTGTCCCAATCATGGTCACTGTTGCAGTTCATTCCACAGAACCAATCACAGCCACTGCTGTAGGTCACTCCCGCTGACTCAATCTCATTCACTGCTGAAGGTCATTCCCACTGACCCACTCACTCTCACTGCGTAGGTCACTCCCACTGACCCAATCACATTCACTGCGGTAGGTCATTCCCACTGACACAATCACGGTCACTGCTCTAGGTCACTCCCACTGACCCAATCGCTCTCACTGCTGTAGGTCATTCCCACTGACACAATTATCGTCAATGCTGTTGGTCATTCCCACTGACCCAATCATGGTCACTGCTGTAGGTCACTCCCACTGAACCGCTAACGGTCACAGCTGTAGGTCATTCCTACTGAACCACTCAATGTCACTGCTGTCAGCCACTCCCACTGACCCACTCACTGTCACTGCTGTAGGTGACTCTCACTGTCCAACTCATAGTCACTGCTTTAGGTCACTCCCACTCACCCAATCATGGTCACTGCTGTAGGTCACTCCCACTTACCATATAACTGTCTCTGCTGTAGGTCACCCCCACTGACGCTCTCACTATCATTGCTGTAGGTCATTCCCACTGACCCAATCACGGTCACTGCTGTAGGTCAATCCCACTGACCCACTCTCAGTCACTGCTGTAGATTACTCCCCCTGACCCACTCACTGTCACTGATGTAGGTTACTCCCACTGACCCATTACGAATCACTGCTCTAGGTCAATCCCACTGACCCAATCGCTCTCACTGCTGTAGGTCATTCCCACTGACCCACTCACTGACACTGCTGTAGGTTACTCCCACTGACCCAATCACAATCACTGCTGTAGTTTACTCTCACTGTCCCAATCATGGTCACTGTTGCAGTTCATTCCGAGAGACCCACTCTCTGTCACTGCTGTAGATCACTTCACCTTCCTCAATCACGGTCACTGCTTTAGGTCACTCCCACTGACCGAATCATAGCCACTGCTGTAGGTCATTCCCACTGACCCACTCACTGTCACTGCTGTAGTTCATTCCCACTGAAACAATCACTGTCACGGCTGTCAGACACTCCCACTGACCCACTCACTGTCACTGCTGTAGTTCAGTCCCACTCACCCAATCATGGTTACTGCTGTAGGTGACTTCCACTAACCCAATCATGGTCACTGCTGTTGGTCACTCCCACTGACCCACTCACTATCATTGCTGTAGGTCATTCCCACTGACCCAATAACGGTCACTGCTGTAGGTCAATCCCACTGACCCACTCTCAGTCACTGCTGTAGATTACTCCCACTGACCCACTCGCTGTCACTGCTGTCGGTCACTCCCACTAACCCACTCACTGACACAGCTGTAGGTTACTCCCACTGACCCAATGACAATCACTGCTTTAGGTCACTCCCACTGACCCAATCACAGCCACTGCTGTAGGTTACTCCAGCTGACCCAATCTCATTCACTGCTGAAGGTCATTCCCACTGACCCACACACTCTCACTGCGTAGGTCACTCCCACTGACCCAATCACAGTCACTGCTGTAGGTCATTCCCACTGACACAATCACGGTCACAGCTGGAGGTCGCTCCAACTGACCCAATCACGGTCACTGCTGTAGGTCATTCCCACTGACCCAATCATCGTCGATGCTGTTGGACATTCCCACTGAACCAATCATGGTCACTGCTGTAGGTCACTCCCACTGAACCACTCATTGTCAATGCTGTAGGTCATTCCCACTGAACCAATCAATGTCACTGCTGTCAGCCACTCCCACTGACCCACTCACTGTCACTGCTGTAGATCACTCCCACTGACTCAATCACGGTCACTGCTTTAGGTCACTCCCACTGACCCAATCACAGCCACTGCTGTAGGTCACTCACGCTGACCCAATCACAGTCAATGCTGTTTGTCACTCCCACTGACCCACTCACTATCATTGCTGTAAGTCATTCCCACTGACCCAATCAAGGTCACTGCTGTAGGTCAATCCCACTGACGCACTCTCAGTCACTGCTGTAGATTACTCCCACTGACCCACTCACTGTCACTGCTGTATGTCATTCCCACTGACCCACTCACACTCACTGCGTAGGTCACTCCCACTGACCCAATCACAGTCACTGCTGTAGGTTATTCCTACTGACACAATCACGGTCAAAGCTGTATGTCACTCCCACTGACCCACTCACTGTCACTGCTGTCGATCATTCCCACTGACCCACTCACTGACACTGCTGTAAGTTACTCGCAATGACGCTCTCACTATCATTGCTGTAGGTCATTCCCACTGACCCAATCTCAGTCACTTCTGTAGGTGACTATCACTGACCAACTCATAGTCACTGCTATAGGTCACTCCCACTCACCCAATCATGGTCACTACTGTAGGTCACTCCCACTTACCATATTACTGTCTCTGCTGTAGGTCGCCCCCACTGACGCTCTCACTATCATTACTGTAGGTCACTCCCACTGACCCAATCATGGTCACTGCTGTAGGTGGCTCCCACTTACCTAATCACGGTCTCTGCTGTAGGTCACTCCCACTGACCGTCTCACTATCATTGCTGTAGGTCATTCCCACTTACCCAATCACGGTCACTGCTGTAGGTCAATCCCACTGACGCACTCTCAGTCACTGCTGTAGATTAATCACACTGACCCACTCACTGTCACTGCTGTCGGTCACTCCCACTGACCCACTCACTGACACTGCTGTAGGTTACTCCCACTGACCCAATCACAATCACTGCTGTAGTTCACTCTCACTGTCCCAATCATGGTCACTGTTGCAGTTCATTCCACAGAACCAATCACAGCCACTGCTGTAGGTCACTCCCGCTGACTCAATCTCATTCACTGCTGAAGGTCATTCCCACTGACCCACTCACTCTCACTGCGTAGATCACTCCCACTGACCCAATCACATTCATTGCGGTAGGTCATTCCCACTGACACAATCACGGTCACTGCTCTAGGTCACTCCCACTGACCCAATCGCTCTCACTGCTGTAGGTCATTCCCACTGACACAATTATCGTCAATGCTGTTGGTCATTCCCACTGACCCAATCATGGTCACTGCTGTAGGTCACTCCCACTGAACCGCTAACGGTCACAGCTGTAGGTCATTCCTACTGAACCACTCAATGTCACTGCTGTCAGCCACTCCCACTGACCCACTCACTGTCACTGCTGTAGGTGACTCTCACTGTCCAACTCATAGTCACTGCTTTAGGTCACTCCCACTCACCCAATCATGGTCACTGCTGTAGGTCACTCCCACTTACCATATCACTGTCTCTGCTGTAGGTCACCCCCACTGACGCTCTCACTATCATTGCTGTAGGTCATTCCCACTGACCCAATCACGGTCACTGCTGTAGGTCAATCCCACTGACCCACTCTCAGTCACTGCTGTAGATTACTCCCCCTGACCCACTCACTGTCACTGATGTAGGTTACTCCCACTGACCCATTACGAATCACTGCTCTAGGTCAATCCCACTGACCCAATCGCTCTCACTGCTGTAGGTCATTCCCACTGACCCACTCACTGACACTGCTGTAGGTTACTCCCACTGACCCAATCACAATCACTGCTATAGTTTACTCTCACTGTCCCAATCATGGTCACTGTTGCAGTTCATTCCGAGAGACCCACTCTCTGTCACTGCTGTAGATCACTTCACCTTCCTCAATCACGGTCACTGCTTTAGGTCACTCCCACTGACCGAATCATAGCCACTGCTGTAGGTCATTCCCACTGACCCACTCACTGTCACTGCTGTAGTTCATTCCCACTGAAACAATCACTGTCACGGCTGTCAGACACTCCCACTGACCCACTCACTGTCACTGCTGTAGTTCAGTCCCACTCACCCAATCATGGTTACTGCTGTAGGTGACTTCCACTAACCCAATCATGGTCACTGCTGTTGGTCACTCCCACTGACCCACTCACTATCATTGCTGTAGGTCATTCCCACTGACCCAATCACGGTCACTGCTGTAGGTCAATCCCACTGACCCACTCTCAGTCACTGCTGTAGATTACTCCCACTGACCCACTCGCTGTCACTGCTGTCGGTCACTCCCACTAACCCACTCACTGACACAGCTGTAGGTTACTCCCACTGACCCAATGACAATCACTGCTTTAGGTCACTCCCACTGACCCAATCACAGCCACTGCTCTAGGTTACTCCAGCTGACCCAATATCATTCACTGCTGAAGGTCATTCCCACTGACCCACACACTCTCACTGCGTAGGTCACTCCCACTGACCCAATCACAGTCACTGCTGTAGGTCATTCCCACTGACACAATCACGGTCACAGCTGGAGGTCGCTCCAACTGACCCAATCACGGTCACTGCTGTAGGTCATTCCCACTGACCCAATCATCGTCGATGCTGTTGGACATTCCCACTGAACCAATCATGGTCACTGCTGTAGGTCACTCCCACTGAACCACTCATTGTCAATGCTGTAGGTCATTCCCACTGAACCAATCAATGTCACTGCTGTCAGCCACTCCCACTGACCCACTCACTGTCACTGCTGTAGATCACTCCCACTGACTCAATCACGGTCACTGCTTTAGGTCACTCCCACTGACCCAATCACAGCCACTGCTGTAGGTCACTCACGCTGACCCAATCACAGTCAATGCTGTTGGTCACTCCCACTGACCCACTCACTATCATTGCTGTAAGTCATTCCCACTGACCCAATCAAGGTCACTGCTGTAGGTCAATCCCACTGACGCACTCTCAATCACTGCTGTAGATTACTCCCACTGACCCACTCACTGTCACTGATGAAGGTCATTCCCACTGACCCACTCACACTCACTGCTTAGGACACTCCCACTGAACCAATCACAGTCACTGCTGTAGGTTATTCCAACTGACACAATCACGGTCACTGCTGTATGTCACTCCCACTGACACACTCACTGTCACTGCTGTCGATCATTCCCACTGACCCACTCACTGACACTGCTGTAGGTTACTCCCAATGACGCTCTCACTATCATTGCTGTAGGTCATTCACACTGACCCAATCTCGGTCACTGCTGTAGGTCAATCACAGAGACCCACTCTCTGTCACTGCTGTAGATCACTTCCCCTCCCTCAATCACGGTCACTGCTTTAGGTCAATCCCACTGACCCAATCACAGCCACTGCTGAAGGTGACTATCACTGACCAACTCATAGTCACTGCTGTAGGTCACTCCCACTCACCCAATCATGGTCACTTCTGTAGGTCACTCCGATTTACCATATTACTGTCTATGCTGTAGGTCGCCCCCACTGACGCTCTCACTATCATTGCTGTAGGTCACTCCCACTGACCCAATCACGGTCACTGCTGTCGGTCAATCCAACTGACCCACTCTCAGTCACTGCTGTAGATTACTCCCCCTGACCCACTCACTGTCGCTGCTGTCTGTCATTCCCACTGACCCACAGACAGTCACTGCTGAAGGTTACTCCCACTGATCCAAGCACAGTCACTGCTGTAGGTCGCTCTCACTGTCCCAATCATGGTCA